>NW_010139420.1:0-25656 GCF_000699245.1 Pterocles gutturalis | reverse complement strand
GTTCCCAATCCATCTCACTATCCTATCACTTACTATCACACTTACTATCCTATCACACTTACTATATACATCTTCATTTTTGCAGCGGACAGCAGAATAAGATTCAGATTAGACAGGAAGAAATGCTTTCTGACAGTGAGAATGCTGAGATAGACTTCCCTGGGTACATGGTCTCACCAGGACTAGAGGGCTTTAAGAACCATTTAGATCAATTTTCACCAACGATGCTATAAGGTGTAGCTCACCTCTGGACTCCTCAGCACAAAAAGGACATGGACCTCTTGGAGAGAGTCCAGAGGAGGGCCACAAAGATGATCAGAGGGCTGGAGCACTGCTGGTACAAGGACAGGCTGAGAGAGTTGGGGTTGTTCAGTCTGGATGAGACAAGGCTCCAGGGAGACCTTACAGCAGCCTTCCAGGATCTGAAGGGGGCCTACAGGAGAGATGGGGAGGGACTCTTTATCAGGGAGTGTAGTGAGAGGATGACTGGTAATGGTTTGAAGCTGACAGAGGGTAGATTTAGATTAGATGTTAGGAGGAAGTTTTTTACTGTGAGGGTGGTGAGACACTGGAACAGGCTGCCCAAAGAAGCTGTGAATGCCCCATCCTTGGAGGTGTTCAAGGCCAGGCTGGATGAGGCTTTGAGCAACCTGGTCTAGTGGGAGGTGTCCCTGCCCATGGCAGAGGGGTTGGAACTAGACGACCTTTAAGGTCCCTTCCAACCCAAACCACTCTATGGTTCTATGATTCAAGATCCTTTGCATCATCATCATTCTTCAATTCCAGCACTATAAGTACTGTAAATACACTATAAATTATTGCATATATAATTAATATAGCTGGTGAGTTTTGTAGTGACACCTATTGGTCACAATAAGGATTTCAAGTGTGGTAGGTTGTCTTAATTACAAACCAGTCTTCCTGCTGCAGGAATCTCTTCAGGACAGGTAGTAATTTCAGGCTGTAGCTCTTCAGACTGCTTGCTGTACATTCTGTATGCAGAAAGCCACTCAGAGCAGATGAATGTTATACAATGTGATACACTCCCCATGTCAAATTGCAACTCACAGAATTAATTCCTTCCACCTACAATCCCCTTTCCATTTTAACTGAGAGAGGTATCTTTCAATTACTTTTCTAAAGATTTATGTAGAGTTAAAGGGGAACTATTAAATGTTTCTTGCAGTCTGTTCCTCAGTTGGCTACAGCTGAGCAGTGAGATTGTGAGCCATCTGTATCACTTCATTTGAAAGGTAAAGTGCTTTGAGATCTTTGGGAAATGAAAAACATTTCATACCAAATCACACCCTCAAAGTGTTTCATTAAATTCTTCTAAAGTAATACCTGCTCTTAATTGTAGGTGAAAGAACTTGGATATCTCTATTATACACTATAGGTCTGAGGCAAGAGAACATGCATGTAGTAAAAGGTGAGCCCGGGCCATCCATCAGAACTTGTACAATACTGGTGCCTCTCCAGGTTCACGTTTTTGCTTTTGTTTGGTTTTGGATAATTTTTAATTGAATTGGAGGTTTTTCCTGAGTTTCCTCCAACCCATTACTAAAGCCACTGCTGTTATGAATGATCAGGAAGCACTTCTGGCACTTACTTTTCTCTCTCTACTTCACCTTTTTTTTTTCTTTCTTTTTTTTTTTTAATGGGCCCAAGTATCTTCCAAGGAATAGCAGTTGAAATTAAACCTCACATCAAAAGGAATTACGAGAGTACAGTATTCTAGTATAAAACAAGGCCTTCAAAATAGTGGTGTCTTATATTTAAAGCCCTGCTTTGTAAAGAACTAAAGCATGTATTTAAGGGCAGTATATAAACAGATTTGATTTACTGGAGAGCAGTTATCTTGCATGCCAGTGGCTTTGCCCCCACAGCTTTGTCCCATCAGTTGGCACCACAAGGGACACAGCAGTGACTGCAGGGACAGGCTGCCTGTGCCTGCAGCCCCTCTCTGCCACTTGACTGCTCCGTGCTTTGGTGTCTGCTTAAAACTCTGCTCAATGCTTCAATGTTTCCCCGGCTGGTGAGTCTCAGGGTAAGTGCTGGAGAGTTTCTGGAGTTGAATCGGTAGTTGCTATTGCTGCTTTCTGCCAAGACTTCAACCTTTTTTTTAAGTGGTTGCCCACAGCGTTACTGAGTCTCCACAAACAGAAGTCTGTATTAAACTGGCACTGGAGTTTGTGCCCTGCAGTTTGTTCAGACGCTAAATGCAGCTGAAGGGAAACTCTGAGTTTTATGCTAAAATGTTAAGTACCCAGATTTTCCTGTCTTCTTCAGCAGGTGTCACAGTAAGTCATACCTCCTAAATGACCCTGCTGGTTTGAGTTAGAGGTGTTTACTGTCACGACTCAGACATTACTAGCTGTAGCTTGATAATTCCTATCTCATCTTCCCTTACATTCTGAGGCCAATGATGGGGCCAAGTGAAATGCTGAAAGCAGCTCTCGGCATGCCATGAGCTCTACAGGAGCTAGCCTTTTATCTACCAGGATTGCAAGCTGAACTAGTAGGTCACGTACGTATTCACTGTAATGTGCACACGCTTCACAGATATAAACGTATGCTCAGTATCCCAATCTTTATGATATTTGTGAGAATATGCTCAAGTTACTGAGCAAGACGCTTAATATGATGCTTTCCTTTAAGGGTTCTTCATATGAAAGGTTTGTTGTTTAAAAAGCACTTGCACCTTTAAGACTTGAGTAGTATTTCAAGCCTTTCTTGCCATGTCATCTGATTATAGCTTTGTTTACCTCACAGCCAGAATATGCAAATACCCATGACATGTCTTTACAATGAAACAAGAAATTACCAGAATTTTATTGCTGGTTTTTGTCTCTGCTCCCTTCTAGATGAAATTCATCCTCAAATCATTTTTCTCATCTGGTTGGTATCAGCTGGGCTGACAAAGTAAAACCATCAAGATGAGAAATAATTATGAAAGCTTAAGTGAAATCTGAAACGTGGATGTTCGCTGGAAGAAAGACAAAGCACATTTTCCAGATCACTAACACAACTGAGCATATTCCATATAGGTTTTATTAAAAGATATAGTTAAGAAAAAGAACCCTTCATCCTGTCAATTTGATGAAAGGTATCAGAATGATTCGAGTCTGAAAGTGGGTCACAAACCAAAATGTGACAGGCCTGATCCTCTGTTGCCCTCTGGCTGCTGAAAGGCACTCGTGGTTGTGTGGAAAGTGCCACAATGGAGTACTGAGAGGACAGGCTCTGCTGGGACACACGGACTAGGGTAAATGTTTCCAAGGGGAGAGCAGAGGGAGGCATGGGTCTTCCAGCCTTGGGACAGAAGCGGAAGGATCTGCCTCTGCTTCCATGGACCTGTGAGACTTGTTCAGTGTTGCCTCCACACACACTGAGGGCTTTCTGGTGAGAAGCTGCCAATTCATGGCTTCTCCCACCTTCACTAGCAACACAAGGGGGAAGAAACATGATAGTCCTGAGAGCAGAGGTGCTGGGAGAGTAGGGCCTCCATCGCTCTGCTTTGTGCTGTCAGAGACTGGAGTGGCTGCAGATGGAGCCAGCATGTTCGCCATCAACCTTGGGACTTCTTGGGCTCCATGTCTGTGACCCATCTAGCAGATGGTTTTTCCCAGTAATTGGGACATACAGCACACCCTGTAGAGAAGGTCTCAGGCTGGGAGAGGGGGCTGGAGAGCCAGGGTGACCTTCAGATGCCTGATTCCTGACTGCTGAGGGAAGCCCCTGAATGAGCCAGAGGTGTGGGGTCAGCCCTGGCCTCTCCTGTTTGACAGGCTGGGCCTGAGCTGACTAGCAGCTCTGTCCTTGTGTTTTTTTGTGAACATCTGCATGTGTACCTGCATGGAGAGGGCAGCAGTCTTGCAGTGACACACTGTCAGCTTTGAGTGTTTGCTGAGTACATACACACCACTGGCTGGGTGAAGAGCAAGTGTTGCCTTCATCCCTTCCAAGGACATGGGAGACTTTGGAGTTTGCGGAAACACAGGATCATAAAACCATCAGTGTAAAACAGGACAGTTTAATTTTCTAAAAAGCAACTGAGAAGTGGAGAGATTAAATTATGGACCATTTATTTGCTCAACACCTAAGTCCCAGTATCTTAAAATATCTCTAGGTGACATAAAAGTGGATCTAAACTTTCAGTAAAATATCGATACAATTTTTCATTTCATGCTGTTTCAAGATTTACACACCAACAGGCTGCATTGTTTTTTGTAGCATATGCAGACTTACGGAGAGGCTGGATTTGTTACCTAAGGCTTATTCCAAGTGAAGAGGGTTTAGCAGTGGTATGTGTTTGAACTTACTTGTTTTTCAAATATTTTTTGTTTTTTACTTTACACCTCCTCTGAGATTAAGCTGCCAAACAGCATAGTCCAGGCTCTTTCACTGGTTCTGTAAAGACAGTAAAACATTTCCCCTGGAGACAATAGAAGTTAGATCTCTTCCCCCAGATTTTGATTTGCTGAATTCCACTTGTACAGAAGGCAGGAGCTTTACCACACTTGGCAGACAACGATATTTCCATTAACAGCTCAAAATAAGCAGTTATCTGATAATACTGATAAATTACTGCCTTCTGGGAACGGAGTGCATATTATTTAAGAGGCATTACCTGAACTGAATCATTAGATGTGTGAAAGCACCCCTCCTTTCATGTGAGTGGAACAGAAGGGCACACTACATCTCAAGTTTGTTGTATGGGATTTATACTGCAAAGGACTCAGCTTCAGTATTGTGTATCAGAACAATCACAAGAATATTCCCATGCTTCTTGAAAACTGTTTTAAGGAGTAGGCATAGGAATGGGAAAAGGAAGTACAGTAGTAATGTTTTTATCATGTGTACGTTATTTTGTATATTTAGAAGTATGATTTTTTTAGAAGCTCAGTAAAGAAGGCTGTTGCAAGAGAATTTGCAAACAGAACTCCATTTTGGTAATTCCTCAAAGCAATCAGCATACCAATACCAGGTTAAGTTTTGCTTTGGTGTGGTGTTGGCATAGGGTCACATCTGAGTCCAAATATAGGTTTGGAACTTCCCCAAAGTTCAGAGACAGTTAGATCTGAAATTTGCTTTTCATCACTCCTCACTATTTACATTGGAGCTATACTGCCAAGACACCTTGGCTAGCAGAGAGCCAGGATGGACCACTGGTCTGACTCCATGTGGCAGTTGCTAAATCTGAGCATAAACAGCATAAACATTTAAAATTAACTATGAAATGTCTCCTCTCCTGCTGATAGCAGATGTTGACCAAAACTAAAATTCTACACTATGGTGAAATTCAATCTACATCTCAATCACATGATGAGACAGGCTATGCAGTCGGGTTCCTGGCAACCAGTGCAATCTCACAGTCTATATGAGAACGAGATTCAAAGCTTTTCCATTATTTATATGTTTACAAGAGTAGTTATTCTTCTTTAATGTAATAAAAGGTTATATATTATTTCTGGCTTCACCTGTACAGGCAGTGAGACTCAGTAGGTTAGTAAAACACAGTCTGGGGGAAGGTGTGGTTATTTACTTTCATGGTGGCACACTACATAGTTTTCTGTCTCCGAGGTCGCTGGGGATAAAAATGGGGTCTGTCGGAACATCAGGCGCTCTTCCTCCCACTCTAATGCCTCATTTGTATGGGGAGCGGGGGGTAGGTCTGGCTTTGCTAAAGAATTACTCATCCAGTTGAGAAAGTTCATTTAAAAGCTCAACCTTCCCAGAAGACTTCAGCTTCTCAGATACACAAAATCCTGCTTATCTTCTGTCATTAAATATCTTGGAGTATTATCAGTTGGAGTAGGATGATTGGCCTTGTGGTCTGGACAAAAGGCAGATCTGACATCAAAAATTCCTCAAGGAATTCAAACAGTTACCAGGGTCTCTTTTTGTATTTTGCCCTACAGCTGAGACAAACATAATTCTTGTGCAGTACTAGTCCCCAATCCTGAGAGGGCTTATGCATATGATTAGATTTCAGTGGAGCAGCTTGTGTAAAAATTGAAGCAAGAATTTGTTACAGGACTGGAATTATTGTGAATAAGATGCATAGTACCCTTCGGATCTTTTGATGAAAGGTGTTGTAATCTGTATCACTCATATCAGATACGTTGCTTTTACATGAATGCTGTGGTTGTAGTCAATTCATTTTCTAATGTTTGGAAAAAAAGATATATACCCTGGATGGCCTGAAAAGAGGATCAACATATCACAGGCACTGCATGCAGGTTCCTTCCTAGCACAGCTGGCTGACAGGTATTTCATGGAGCTAAAGGTCATATGTTCTTTTGTGCATCAGGCTACAGTTTGCACATAGATATCTTTGACGTTTGTATTCACACACACCGCTAAAAAGTTCTTCCCACTGACTGTTGCAGAGCTCTGAATTAGCTGCCTAGCTAAAACCACACGACCTCATTTTTCTTTTGTGCTGCCCACCACCACTGGCTATTATTAGGTTCTGACAGAACTGTCCAAATGTTGATAAGCAGCGACTGATTTGTGACCAGAGCAGGAACACTGTGAAGTGGATAGGCTTGAACAAGCTAGTCTAAATAAAAAAGCATCTACTGCTTTCCTTGGGAGGTAATGCAAAAATTATTTGTTTTCTCTCAGTGTGGCACAGACACAGAAGGGAGAGCTGCTTGCAGCTCTTTTCTCACTGGAACACTCAAACTCCTCATCCTTCCCAGAGCCCAAGACCGAGACCAGTCCTAGGATAACTCATTTGCCTCAATCTGTGATCCCTGTTATATTCTGTGGGCTGAAAATCACAATCAGTAAACTCATCAGTATAGTCTGAAGCTTCTTAACGTTCCTTGAAAAACATGCCAGAGAGCCAGAGTTGTTTCCTTTATGGCAGTTGTATTAGAAACGTGCTATTTCTTCAGACACAGGCTGAAGTTCTGAGCCTGCTCAGGATCAGATGTTTTGCATTTGAATTCAGTTTAATCAGGATTTCATTCAAATGGGTCTACACATGTCCTCTCTTTGTACATCATTCTCCCTGCAAACCAAATGACGTACCCACCACCTGGATGATGTAAGGGGTGTCTTCTTTCTGGAGCATGTGGTGCATTTTGTATGGATTTGTCTGGTTTCCTCCTCAATCGTACTCAGACACCACCTCGTTGCCTTCATACTCAGTTTTATACAGGGCTAAAGAGAAGCTGCATTTAGCATGAGCTAGAAGAGCAATGGCTGTGTGCCACCAATTTTTAGGAGATGGAGAACTCCGCTAGAGACTGAGGGTTGGATGCATCTCTCAGAGCTGGTGGTCTATGCTCGCGCACAGTCAAGGGATAAAAGTAGCTGTTTCTACAACATAACCCATCTGTGCTTGTTCAATTTCTACTTTAGGAGAAAATAAATCTAGAAATCTTTATTTCTCTCTTTGACTGAAATAGAAGCCTAGCCAAAGAGTTCAGATACAGATACTTGTTTTGTAGACCTGTAATTTGGATAGTCAAATCCTAACGCATGTGCTGAGCCCGAATAAAGCCCTTTCTAACAACCAGTGTCAGCTTTGAAAATGCTCTCGGAATTTTCCCCTCTTGCATTTGTGCTAGAGTATCACAATGTCTCAATATTGGGCCAGAGTGGCAAGAAGGATAAGCAGTGCAAATTCTTGTAACACTACAAACTCAAACAGCTTTATGGACAGAATATTTATGTAACTATTAAAAACAGTTACTATTATACATTTTAATGACCGAGTGTTTCTTAATTTACCCTCAGTGTAACTGTGTACATATAACTTGAAACAGAAAATGGTAGGAACTTCATCTGTGGTTTTAGTATGGGATATGTCAGAGTCTGGTGCTATGAACTTGAAGCACTTGTCATACATCTCAGTGAAAGCCAATAAAATATCTTTTGGATTCAAGTTAGGAAAAAAAAAAAATGTATCTTTGTAGTGCAATGAGCTGTCTGTAAAAATGTGTTGGGATAGTTTTGACTGGAACAATGAGATCTCAAAAACATCCTGAAGTAAAAAACCAACTTCCTACCCCCACACACTGTATTTTAAGGGTCAAAAGTGAACTCTGAGAGCAGCAGAAATCTGCCTTTGTGCTGCACTGCAGTTGATATGTGTACTCATTAGAAGGAAAAGTGATCCCCCTGAAGTGGGATGTCAACCACTTTCCTCCTTCTCCTATACTCTCCTTTGAACACAGAAGGTTTGTTTTGGTTTTTTTTTATTTATTGTCAAAGTCCCTCAGGATCATAGTTTTTGAGAAACTTCATGCAAGTTTAAAACCTATTTGAGTCTTTTCTTGCCTTGCTGCTGATATTTACACAAGGCAGGTTTCTTCAATTATTTAATCTTCACTTTTAACCGGCAATGTCTGGCTTGGCTTTTTCTTCAGCTGTTTGGTTTTGTTGCCCCACTAAAACCCTGGTATTGCAGGGTTTGGTGTTTTTTTCCAAGGTTCACACTAAGGATAGCTCATCAATTTGAAAACACAACATACTTATCAGCTCATCTTCCCCCTCAGACACTGAACAAATAAAAGCAAGTCTATAAAGACATTTAGTTCAACCCAACGGCATGCCAGAACCAGATGCACACTACACACCTGGTAAAGTAACGGCCACAATAGGGTGAAGGAGATGGATCTCAAGATATGAAGGTTCTTTCAATGTTCTTGTTGGAGAACATCACAAAACAGTAATAGGGACCAGTAAAGAAATAGTCTAATTTTTATGAAAACAGAGTTCATTGCACAGTCACATGACTCCCACTGAGGGCTTAATAAAGCCTCCCTTTACTGTTGGATCTTGCTATAAATAAGCAGATGGTGGTGATTTTGAGTCTAAATTGTTGGTTTTACATGCAAAATGTCTTTGGATAGCAGGAGGAAAGGTTTAATAGCTGTAAATTAAACAATAAAAGCATGCTGTATTTAAAAAGAAATTTTATTAAAATTGCAGCCAGTGCAAGAATACTATCAGTGTGGAAAGCCTTGAAGCCTGAAGTTCTGGCAAGGTTTTAAAGCCAAGTAAGATAATACATAGTTAAGATTACTCAGATACGGTAAACTGGAAAATTGGTGGAGTCTTGCTGATTTATAGCAATAGAGTTTTGCTCCTGTGATTTTTATTTTTAAATTAAGACTTCAAATACATTAATTATTTTTTAAAAATACAATAAGGTCTAGCCATAAGCCTATTTTGGATGGCTCTGGCTACACAGCTTATACCTAAGTTTTATATTTTTAGTATTTACTTTTAGCCTACTTTTCAATCATGTTGATGAAGGAAGACCTGCCTACCTTTATTTACACCCTCAGAAGGATTTGTGACATAAGATCACTAGTGCTTTGTGTTGTAACACAATCCCCCTTTTGCTCCTCTCTCTTTCTTATAGCACCTATACCACATACAATTGGAAAAACTAAGGACAATGATGCTCAACTGATTGACTTCAGACCTGAGCAGCAGCACCTATCCAAGAAGGGCTTTGTGACAATGAAAAATTATGTTAGATTCAAGCCTTTTGCTTCTCTGGATTAACAGTGTCTTGTGTAGATGTCTGCTAGATGCTTTTACTTACAGATACTGCATTTTCTAGAAACATTCAATATGCAGTATTTCAGAGATGCACAGGCACTTCATAGCACATGAACTATTTGCCCTGGTGCTCCAGCTAGTCTCCTTGCCACGAGCGTAAACCCAACAGCTGTGATATGACCACTGTCAGTGCCTCTCTCAAACTATTTCAAGGAGGATTTGGGTTTTCCCCTCTGCGTGTGACGCCAGATGCAGACTGGTTCTCCTCGTTCCTGATGGCTTCGATCCAGAGCCTTTCCTGGGCAACTGCCAGGCTTTCTTACAGACTCTTCAGTCAACAAAACTATTATCTATAAATGCTCTTAGCAGGAGCTTCCCACAGCGACGCAGAGCACTGTCTGGCTCCTGTTGCTTCGCGGTCACTCAGGCAAAGGACAGCAGTTCCTGTGCTATAAGCAAGGTCTCCTCGTTCACAGCAGCTGCAGGTCCAGCTCTCTGTATTCGTGGGAGAGGCTGCACTATGCTGCATGTCATAAGGAGCTCTTTCAGCTCCTTCCTTGTTCAGGATTCCCACCGTATCAGCCTTACCTTCCTGTTATATCCTAATAGCAGCTATTCCCCTCAGTGCTGCTCTTGTTTCTTCTCAGAATTATAATACTAAACTAGAAGGTATTGAGTTTAGGTACAATTAAGACTATTGGGAAGGTCACTTTGTAAACTAAATCCAGGAGTGTGCTGGTGTTAGCTTCATTTCTAGCCTCATGTACAGCCTGTTTGCCTTTGTCTGTTGGAGGGGTAGCCCTGTGTGTATTAGGCAAACACTGAGGGCTGAGCAGGAGTGTTCAATTGCCCTGGAAGGACAAACTGACCTTCCCAGAGGGACTAGATGGGGGAAGGCAGCCACCCAACTGGGATGGGGTAACTCTGCCCCAACATCCCTCTGCAGTCTGTGGCTAAATACCACACGCTGCTGTAGAGGAAGGCTGCCTGTAGTAGCTTATGTTCTCAGACAGAGGATAAAATTATTTCACCTGCCAGAAAAGTCCTCCCAAGAATGAGCCTTGTCACCTCTTGTGAAGGGACAGTGTTCCCTACTGCCGCTGTTTTCATTCAGGTAGTTAAATTCCAAATGAAAGTAAAGTACTGGATGGGAGCAGAAAAGCTGGAGTTTGTCCAGGTAAATATTGGTGTGTAATAATTGCAAGTGAACTTGTGTTTCCTTCTCTGAGAACGGTTCACAGATTTCACGTGCAGGCTTTGCCTTAGCCACAGCTTAACTGCATCTGTCTCAGGGGAAATATGGAGGTTATTTAATAGTGCCTACAATGACACAAAACAACTTACGGCAGGAGGAGAGGAGCAGCACCATATTAAACTAAAACTGCACAAAGCAAAATTTAGGAGACAGAATGTAATTACCCAACTTGGACTGTGGCCAAGGCAGTGATGCTAACACCTTCATTATTAAAAAAAAAAAAAGGAAGAAATGCCACAAGAGCCATCAAAATCACAGAGAGACAAGACCTTGCTTTCAGCCTTTCTTCTCAAAGATGGCACCTCAAATGGCACAGAGACTATTAGCACTATGCCAGGTTATTGATTCAGTACCTACTAAGAAGGTAGAAGGCCACCTGCTGAAGAATATGCATAATTAAAGCTAAAAAATGAGCTGCTTTCATTGTCCTCATAGCAGTGTTTCCCCAGGAATACACCATAAAAAAAAAAAAAAAGGTTTGTACTTCACCTCCAAGGACTTTTGCAAAGGTCAAATACTAGAGCCAGCTGAATGCATTATTTAGTGACTTGACCATTTTATTACTGAATATTTCATTGGGTTTGTTTTTACAATCAACTATTTCTGTTCATGCTAAAAGGAAGCATCACTAAATAACCATTTTTACTGTGGCAGACACTGAGACAAAGGCAGCCAAAGGAAGCGGGTATAACCAGCTGTCCTTGATTTTTAGCAGCTTCTAGTGCCTTTGAGTTCCTTTGGTAATTCCCACCCTTGAGTGAGTTTCTCAGTGTTACTCTAGAAGGCAGTAATAGAAATCAGGATCCTTCTTGCTGCCCAAATAAAATTCAGTAGCTTTCTGCAGAACTACTTCATATTACACCATGAGGTCCTGAGATACAGCATCAAGTACTTACAACGTTCCTGGGGCATACGGGAATAGGGCAAGAGAGAAAGTGAGCTGAAGGCAGAGGTGCTCTGGCGGGAGTGTGGGTTTTGCATCGCCTGTGCAAACTAGAGACACGCAGCCTGGAAATGACCCTTCTGTTTTTCACGGTTATGATGTTAGCCGCAGAACCAGATTCAACCTGGATGTAGTCTTCAACCCTTTACAGAATGGGCATCTTCGTAAAGGAAAACCCTGAGATTTCACCTTGATCAGAAGTTCCATAGTTCTTGAGACATTAGGGCCTGTGTTGTGCACAAGTTCTTTCCACAATAAAATTCAGTAAACCTGTATAAGATGGTTACCCAAATACGCTTTTTGTAGTGTTTTGCTGAAAGGGTAGACGAAGAGGTTTACAAAAACAGACTTGTTTTATAAAACCAATGTAGAAGGTACAGATAGCTTATGTAAAAGTTGCATGTTGGCATTTAGTTCATGTTCAAAAATATGCGCACTATCTGAATTTTTTGCATGTTTATTTTTCACTTGGATATTTCGGCTTTCTTGGGTCCATGCTAAATGATTTATAAGATCCAAATTACAGAGCAGATCTTGCCTTTTGCAAATAAATACTATTAAGCTCTTGTAACAAAACTATCTAGTTATGTTAAGTCTTCATAGGCAGCAGCTTCTCCTCCTTTTCTATATAATATGCCCTTCAGAGCCTGTGCATTCACCAATATGATTTTACGGGTATCTGTAGTAAGTTGGAACATTTTAAACTAACAAATTACATAGCAGCATTATTATGTGGAGGTTGTATTTGCTCCATAGTTATGGCTGAGACGTACTTTCCATCATAAACCAAATAAATACAGCCCCCTGTATATTACCAAAAAGCTCTTTCCACTTCGAGTTACGTGTAAGTGGTCTCAGCACTTTTTTTGCTGAATTTTAATGATTTCTGGCAAGGTGCTTTCTAAGAGATAGGACTCAAAAATTAGCTTTGTTTTTAAATGCTCTTCCAATGTTTTTTCCTCATATCTTAATCTAAAATGGAGATCTGAAAACTTATGTGGGCCTGACTTAAAGGGGTTTATTGTGGAATAACTCTGAAAAAAGATGAGGCAATCAAAGGATTCTAAGAACTCTGCAGTATCATTGGTGAAGGAAGGATGACATTCCTGCCTGTCCTTTCAGGAATGCTAAGAAAGGTGTAAGTAATGAGTACAGCTGAAAATATACAGAAGACATTATCCAGACTCCTGTTTCTGAGCATGTGTCTCTGACAGGCTACACTATTAAACACTGTCTCTTCCTCATCAATTCTCACCACCAAGGCAAAACTCTTACCCCCAGTAGACTTGAAGAAGGGTAAAAAGTCATAGGACTCTCGACAGGAGGATAAGAGTCTGTCTTCCCCGGGCCTTATCTTAGATGCAGAAGTCTACAGCGAGTTGAAAGAACTTCAGAATATAACAAATACAGCTACCATACACTTACAATGTCTGAGGAGAAATTTCCACAATTAAAAGCATTTTTTTTGTACACACAGATTTGCATGGGTCCTGCATAAGCAGACACCATTAAGAACTCTTCTTTGAACAACCAGTGCAAGTTTTCAATATTTACAGTTTATCATGGATGAAAGGTTTTTCTCTCTGCAAGACAATGATTTGTTGACCTTTAGTAGCTCTCATTTTGATCAGTGCCGAGTACTTTCCAGAGTCCTTACCTACGGTGTCTCCATGAAAAGAAACATAAATGTTTTATCAGTCTTGCTCTACATACAGTTTTCCTTTATTAATGAGTAGAAAACGCTAGAATGCCTTTCTCTTAATCATATAGTAATTCCACAAATTCCAGCCTTCTTAGTGATCATACTACAAACCACTAAAAGATGTACTTTAAATTTCTTATTAGACAAACAGCATACTGCATGTAGTCTTCATTAAGATCCCATATGCCACCAATTATGCAAGCATCATTAAACAATGAGTGAATACATCTACATTTGTAACTCTCCTTGGCCAACATCATGCAATTACAGCATGTGTATAAAAAGAAAAATAATGATCTGATGCTGTAGCATCACCATGTACTGGAGCCATGCATGTGCAAAGTCAGTCAAAATCCATTTTGCATGTTGTCATTGCAATATTTGGAGCTTGGACGTGCAGCAAGGGGGGCTCTGACAGTCAAAGACAAAAATGAAGCATTGGTTCATAGCTCTAAGTCAGGATAACTTAGCTGGCTTGTCATCCACAGTGGGGACCCATCCTAGTCCTCCACAGTGCCTCCACTATGGAGCTATTCTGCCATGCCTGAGGCGGATGCGGTAAGGTCTGCAGCTATTAGCCTTTTTCATGCTGCTTTAGCACATGAAGGGTTGCTAATCCCAAATGATCCTTGTCCTCATTTTAGTGCAAAGCTGCCATACAGCAGGTTCTATCAAAGACATCCAGAGGGCACCAGCTTTGAACCACTCATGCAGGTAGTGGGATGGCCGCAACATGGCCCCTGAACCACTGAAGCAACACTTTCATAAAGCTCCTCTTATGAAAAGATGGTGACAAAAGAAATTATCTAAAAGTGGTATGTTTGGATTGCTGTAGAGGATTTTTCACATTTAAAACTTTTTTTTTTTTAATCAAGTTCTTTCACAGAAGTGCTCATTGCAAAAATGCCACATTTTATTGAACAGGTACATCATGGAAAACAAGAGAAATGAGAGTACAGCCATTTCATACTTATGAATTATTGAATCGTTTTAAGGTGTAACTTTAGCAATTAATTTTGTGATTCATCTAATTTTTTTTTCTAGTATATCTAACTATGCCACAGAAATATTTTGAAATTTTTAACTTTTAAATTAGAGATCATCTAGCGTCAATGTCTCTTAGTATGTTTGGGTCTGAAATAGCTTGGAACAAAAGTGAAAAACCCTGGTTAAAACACGAGAATGAGGACGAGAAGTCTTTTCTATTGATGATCATTCAGAAGAGATCAGACAACCACCCAGTTTATTGGTGAAACCTTCCACAGTCTAAGCCTTGGAGAGCCTTCCATCAGAAAGGGTGTTACAGTACCATCTCTTTACTTATCCTCACCATTTTCATCAAGATTACCAAGGTTACCCCCTACCCAAAAAATAACCATTTCAGCTAAAATCCTCAATCCCATAAAGATTAAAACACTAGCTTTTATCTGAGGCTTGAGATTTTGCTAGTACTACTGACTTAATATATCACGTGTTCAGATATTGTGCTGACAAGAAGAAAACAACAGACGCTAGATACTAGGTAGTATTCAGAGCAGTACCTAATCTGAGTTTTTCAACCTGTTGTAAGAGTGATACAGCAAGACAACAGCACTGATTTCAGCTCAACCTGCTGTAATGGGGTGGAGAATTAGAGCCAGTAGGCTTCTCGTGGAAGCTGTATCAGCTGTAGTAATGTACTCCATTATTCACAACAAGAAACCCTCCTAGCCTAGTTTCTGATACGTTGTTTCTTTTTATAACCAGCAAAAATATACAGGGCTTCTGTCATCTTATCTTCCCAAAATTAATGATTCTAAAGAAAACATCCATTTTACTGCTTACTCTTTAACTGGATGTTATTCCCAAGTGCTGTGTAATCATTAAGTGAGCTTTAACTTAACAACTGTGCTGCTCTTACCACATTTTTACTTATAGTAAATTAACTATAACAGATTATAACTGTTCACCATCATTTAGCAATAAGTGAGACTTCCCATAAACATCTTTAAACCAACAAGTCTCTATGGCACTTGCTCACCACTCATTCTCATCCATGATCACAGGTGAAACAATATCCATCTCAAAGAAAATAAATTTTTTTACTGTGGCAGTGGTGAGGCACTGGAACAGGCTGCCCAGAGCAGCTGTGGATGTCCCATCCCTGGAGGTGTTCAAGGCCAGACTGGATGAAGCTGTAAGCAACCTGGCCTACTGGAAGGTGTCCCTACCCACAGCAAGGGGGTTGGAACTAGATGTTCTCTATGGTTCCTTCCAACCTAAACCATTCTATGATTTGCTTTCTGGTTGCTGGGAAGGAAACTGCACCACCTGAAGTATGTGGCCACCTCTGGTGGGTGAGCAATGCCTTGATAACAGCGATGGGAAAACTTCAGTAGCCTGTAACAGTGGCATCAAAGAGTGAACTCTCCGGTAGGTGGTGAAGAAGAATCACTTCATTGCTCTTTTACAACTACTTTTTATAGTCTTTTACTACTGTGAATAGGTCATCTACAAAACCTTTCATTGGCTATTAACTAAAAACACCACACTATTTTCTAGTGAATTCGTTCTCTTGTTTACATCTGGATCTTTCCATTGTTTACCACCCGTCAGTTCTCCTTCCAGCCCTGTCAGGTCCTCCATCACCTCCTCTTCCATTTTGCTTAAGGGCAAAGCCTTCTTCTCCCAGTCTCTTAAGGGAAAAGCTTCATGTCCCAGAAGTCAAATCCTAATTCAGCATCTTCTTGTTCCCCTACAGCAGCCTAAGTGAATTTGAGGTATCAATGCATTTTCAAAGTTATTTCCTTCAGTGTCTCGTAGTTTCATGCATTTATATCACAAATTTTGCTTTGGTAGCAATCAGCAGCTGGTTTCTGAATGAATACACTGCTAAGGGCCAAACTCCAGAAATACAGTAGCCAAATCCAGAGCCTGATATTTAGAAGAGCTCTCACTTTTTTACCTTCAGCCTTCTGAGTTCTTATGTTAACCCAGGCCTCTATGCTTGTGTCTAAACGGAAGAAACTCCTGAGTGTCCTTATATGACACTTCTTTTCGCTGTCTGCTGTTTATATAGATAGGGAGTGACCGTGATTAATTAGAATAGCTACTAAAGTAATCTCTCGGGAAAAATGATGATATTTGATTTGAATATTGTCTTCTCCAGGGCTTTACCCTGATCCTTTAAGATTGTGCACTTCAAAGGAAAAAAAAATGGATCTGGCACTTGCATTTATGCTAGGCTGACATTGTTGGTTTGCTGCCAAAGAGGCATATCACAGATGCAACAGCTGAGGGATCTCAGCCACTGAACCTTGGTGCTAACCTTACAAAGAAATCACTTCAATGGTGACATGGAATACCTCTGTCCATTTTGTTCTTAAATTTAGAGAAATGCCATTCCAAGTTAAGTTATATCAGAGCTTTCTCTTACAGGCATATGACCCTTCAGAATCAAATCCATGCCACCAGCTTGTTTCACATTTAACAGGCTGACACAAAGTCTTACAGACTTAATATTTTGGTTATAAAAAGACTGATATGGTCTCACCTATATCTGCCCACAGCATATCATGAACCTTTTCATACAGCCTAACCTTACTCCGAAGTTTTATATATTGTTGGGTTTTGGGAATTCTTTTAGGGCAAAAATAACCATGACATGAAAAATAACTGTTATTCTCCTGCCCTCAGCAGAAAGAACTTGTGGTTGCATTTTCATCCAGTTAAATTTGCATCTGGAAACTGTTTAAATATAACAGCCCCTTGTCGGTATCTTCACTCAAAAATGTTCTTCTGATTCCTTGGTATCTCTTTCTCTCCCAGTTCATGGGGATTTTGCTTCTCTAGCAGAAATCTGAGCAGAGAGCAAACTAGCTAAAAGAGGCTAGTGGAATCTGAGTTGCATAGGGATGTTAAATTCATTATGCATAAAGTGTCTACTCCTTTTTTTCCAATAAGTCCATATGTTCTTTTAAATATACAAAATGATGGCATTAGATAGGTAATAATCCTTGATTTCTCTCAGTAGCCTTAACCGAACTGTGAGATAGAATTGCTCCTCTGGAAGCTAAGGGCCTATTTTATCTTGGCAAAAGGAAATACGTTCATCCAGTCAGACAACTGCAGGAGCACGACAAAAGAGGAATTTGACCAATATTTTCGACAGTACTATTTTTTAACATGTAGAAACTTCTCTTTTCTTTTATTCATATCATCAAAACAATGGCTCTAATTTGGCATTTGGGGATTTTTTGAGGGAGCTTTGGAAGTGGCCCACTGTCACTAGAAAATACAATAAATACTGCCGTATTTAGAACCTGGATTTTAGTCTGGGTGATTTGTGTATACTACAGTTCTATTGTGTCCACTCTTCTTCTTGAGAATTTATTTTTGCCAATCCATGTTATTTAGACTATTATTATTTCAGTTCTCTCTGCTATTCTGAAAACTGAAATAAGTATTCATAGTGTATCGGGTTTTTTTCAAATTTAAACACTTTTCATTTGGAAACAGTATATGCATATGTGAGCGAGTCTAACACAAGTTATTTTATGCCTGTATATCCATAAATTAATCTTGTTCTCAGTTCAGGTGACCTCCCTGTTTATGGTCTCACCCCAGTGCATTAAGCTATGATCAGACTTTCAGTGTGGAGACCTCAAGGAAACAGGTCAACAGAGGCTTGATCTATGTGTATTATGTTTATGTGGCTGTGCTTAAAGTGAAAAAAGGGCAAGTTCTTTAAGACAGAATAATGCCCATGTTATGTGCAAACTTCCCTCAGCAGTGATCCTTGGTTTACTGTATTTTGAGAGCATGTGTCTCCCTCTCAGTCTTTTCATTGATAGATGTCAGAGAGTGCTGGAAACAGATAGCCAAGAGCAATTAATTACAGGTATCCTGGTGATAGCCTGTGTTATGACCTTGACTATAAAAATATTTGAAATTTTCATCAGATGTCTAACATTAAAAGCATGCCGGATAAATTATGAAAAGAAAAATGGTAAGGAAAGTGGCTGAGTTGTTTAACACCTTAGAAGAAAAAAAAAAAAAGAGTGCATCAAAGAAGCCTAAAAAGCAAATCTGTTTGCTGTCTTCTCATCAAATATTAAATGCATCCTGAGAGGTTTTCATTATCGAGATGAAAATATTGGGCTTATTTATCAGAGTGCAGAGGCTTACATTGAAATTATAGTCTTGTATGCAATCATCACGGAATGGCGTACATCAGAAACATTTAAACTGGTGAGCTGATAGAAGCCGCCTATTTGGCTGTGATCCTAGCAGCCCTGGCAGCATGTGTTCAACTCTTCATACTGTGTTTCCGCAGCACTTCATTGAGAACAGGGCCTTTGACTGTAAACTCATTTTACCAGGGTCTTTGATTCCTTGTGTGCACCATGTCGCTGCTATCAGTTTACAAATAAAGAAAAATTAAAATTGGTTTATGAACTGTTATTATTATAACCGAGTTCTGCTATTAGCCAGGTATAAATGTTTTCATATATTCCACACCCCTGTTGCCCTTTGAGATTTTTAACTGTTGTTTTCTTGTACATTAATAATTTCCTTGTGTAATTGCTCCCAAGAGAATGAGCTGAAAGAATTATGAATTAATTTGCATCTTTTAATGTACTAATAAACTTGCCCCCCAAAAAATATTACTTAATCCAGGTGGAAGCTAATCACTTTAAATCAAAGCTTAGTGAATCGCAAAGATTATTTTTTTTTCCCCCCAAGAAGTTGCAGAACAGTGTCTTGCATGTTAAAAGTAATTAGAAAGCACAAACAGCAATTTTAGAAAAAGCCCTGGGTCATTTTTTTCACAGCAGTATACAGTTCACAGCACTTAGGAAAATTAGTATTTGTTGTATTTAAACAAAATGAATAGCAAATTCTTGGAGGTTGAGAGGTCTCACGCTCTAAATGTAGATTTCATCCTTTCATTGAAAAATGTTTTTAAACTTTTAGCTTTTTTTTACTGTCTGATGTAAATAAATAATTCACGCTATAGACTCTAAAACATGGTTCAAGAAAAAGAAATGTCCTTTTATGTACAATTTATTCAAATTGAATCTTCAGTGAACAAAATGTTCTATCTTATGTATTCATTTATAACCATACAATGTCAGGTCCTTGTTCACCAAAGCAGTCATCTTCATTTATCTCTGAGCACTTGAGTAATGGAAGAGCTACTCCTGAGTAACTAAAGCAACATTTCTGAGTATGTGCTTTAAGTTAAATACATTAGAGTGCTGTTCCAAGTAGTATCATAGTTAGAAGCTTAAGCAAAACTGGGGATTTCCCATCCAAGTTTATATACCTTCATGTATTTCAACCTTGGTTAAATTCAAAAACAGAAATAAGTGCTCTAGTCCTCCTTTTCCGAATGAGATGAAAAATACATAATTAAGGAAGTAAGAGGAAATGGCTGTGCTAGGTCAAATAAGGGAGTACTGCCAAGAAGGCTGTAGCAAAGGTAGCTGTGCCTCTTCCCTGAAGAAACAGATGCAGATTAAAGGCAGGACTTCATCAGGATTATTGGTATGGCCATAGGGAATCCAACTTAGACAAAATGTTGACCACAACCTGGGTGACATTTCCTCTCGGATAATATAAAAACAAAGTCATTTCTGCAAAACAGGGCCTAAATATGAATGACCAAAAAAACAGATGCAGGAATTTCTCAGTAGAAGATCTGGCCATTTGGATTTTTTTCCTCTTAGGGCTTTGAAGAGCAAAAGCTTCTTCATCACCACAGCTTGATACAAAACTCCTTTCTTTAGCATGCCCATGAGGGAAAACATTGTATAGACTGAAAAAAACCCAACAGAACCTGTTCCTCCCATAAAGCTGCTCTATGACACAAATTCTACTGGAAAGACTTTTTCCTTCCTAAGTTTGAAGTTTGCAGAGTACTCGCAGAGCAAACTTGTATGTGTGCTCAGAGCATTGTTTTTCACGAAAAGGACTGATGACAGGCAGAACAGCTCTAACAGCAAGAAAATACACATTTAAACCAAAGCTGCTATTTTTGTTCTTTGAGATGTATTGTTTTGTTTTCCAGGCTGTTTCAGAGGTTGCAAACAGATACATTGGTTATATTTTCTATTCTTAAATGTTTTTTTTTAAAACAAACGTATATATATATATTTTTAAAAGGTCTAGACTAACTACAGAAGGCTATTTTTGCTGTGCTCAAAACACCATTTTTTTTACACACACAAAAATCCAGGTATCTCTTAAGCAACCCAGAAGACATCACTTTACACCAGCAGTGCCTGCCACAATGCATTCATTTTATTTTAGCGAGACAGATAAAACATGCGAAATTCCTTATAGCTGATGCTTGTTATGACAGTGCATGGCAAATTTCCTCACAAACACGCACAAACTTTTTCTCCAAATCCAGATACCATATTGCTACATTGAAGTTACTTTTGCTTAATGTAAATACACATGCAAGTCCTTAAAATATACAAGTTGCAGTCCAAATTTCAGTACAATGCTTTTTAAAACTAAGTAAGTGCGAATTTTGTAACAGAAATGAGTGAAGACGCTAACCTCAGTGTCAGCACAGTTCAGTACCGCTGTAATGAAGCAACTGTCTGTCTGAAAAGTTTTGGTATCTGGATGAATAAACCAATACCCTCAAAATTTTCAAACCTGTAAAAATTACGGACATTGATTCACTTTTGGCACACCGCAGCCTGTTCTTACTGCTCAGATTCTTGCATGGAAGGAGCTATATCCAAATACTTTATCGTTCCACAGTTAAGTAATATTCTGTTTCATGGCATTTTTTTATTGCCAGGCCTTGAGAAAGACATCAGTACTGTCTCCCCAAATTCCCTCCGCACTGCACTGTTTTATGATGTCTAATCTAAACTAACAATATGATGCTTAATGAATATGCATTTGTCACATGAGCAGCAGGAACAGATTAAGTCTAAAAGTCCCCTGTAATCTGCTGGGAAAGA
This sequence comes from Pterocles gutturalis, assembly GCF_000699245.1. Taxonomy (NCBI): domain Eukaryota; kingdom Metazoa; phylum Chordata; class Aves; order Pterocliformes; family Pteroclidae; genus Pterocles; species Pterocles gutturalis. The sequence continues at coordinate 4,264 of NW_010139420.1, read as the reverse complement.
TATCTGGAGTGCTAGAGTCAGCACAGCCAGAAAACCTTCAAAATATTTTTCTTCAGCTCTAATTTGAAAAACTTCAAGGGCGAAGTTTACCCCAAGGATAAATTGTGCTAACCACAGATTTATTTATTTTCTGCCGATGAACACAGCCATGTGAACAATTGACAGAGATATCTTTTTCTGCAGGAGGATGCCAGAGCTGCAGAGTTAAAAGCTTCAGCTTCGAAATTGACACTGATCCTATTTATTAACACAATAATGGGCTGCTTGTGGCTCACGCAGCTTTCCAGGATTGCACTGGGCTAAACGTAAGAGCTTTTTACTGTCCCATTTCAGGTGGCTGGCAAGGCAAAGCGCACAGATGAAAATACGTCACATGGTATTTCCTGGAATATGATTGCCTCACTTTCATGGCAAGACAAGAAAATCCCTTAAGAAACCATTCATCTGTAAGAACAGCCTGACTTTACTGGTTGAAAATATATGATGTTTCTCCTTCAGGACTTGAGAAGGAGAGCTTGGACTAGTCCCTTTGGGACTGAGGCAGACAGATCAGCTCTCCCCCATGGGCACGGCAGCTGGAAACCCCATCCCTTAAGCCCTGGCAGCAGCCACTTATGGGACATTTCACTCCTGGGAACTAGGAAGGCTCGTAAGCAGGCAAAGGTCTGCTCCTTCACCGGCCTCCTGGCCGGCAGAAAGGCAGGGTTTGGAGCCTGCCCTGCTGCCTGCCATGCCAAATTCACACATCCCTTTGGGGTACTCAAGTCCCTTCACAACAGTGTTTTCTCATCTTCAGAATTTCTAATTAGACATTACATCTTAAATGTGAAACTGTACTTGATCCTACCTAGAGAATTGAAAGATTTCCAGTAAATGCAAAACATGTTGTAGGTGAAAACATGGCCTATTGAAATTAAAATTGTAGGAAATTTTTATATCAGTACAAGTTTTCCTGTTTATACTTTTGATTTCTGAGGAATTGTTCACCTGTTTTCAAAAAATAGTGTATTTGTGGTTTTTTGCTATTTTTGTTTCTTCGAAAGTCTCATGGTTCTTTTACACACTGCCTGGAGAAAATGCTTACTGTTTTACAAACACCTCTTATTGCTGTGTATCAGTCCTGAAAAACCAAATGTGCTTCAGATCCTTCAGGCATCATTGTTATAGTAATATGTCATAGACTCACAGAATAGCTGAGGTTGGCAGGGACCTCTCAGGATCATCTAGGCCAAGCCCCCTGCGCAAGCAGGTTGCTCAAGACTGTGTCCAGTCAGCTTTTGAAAATCTCCACAGATGGAGACTCTACAGTGCTCTGAGCAACCTGTTCTACTGCTCAATCACCCCAGTAATAAAAAAAAGTAATAATTAAAAAAAATCTTATGTTTAAACAACACGTCTTTTATTTCAGTTTGTGTCCAACCATTGCCTCTTTTCCTGTCACTGGAAATCACTGAGAAGAGTCCGGCTCCTTCTTCACTACCTGCCATCAGGTATCTACGCACATTGATAAAAGCCCCTAAGCCCTCTCTTCGCCAGATTGAACAGTCCCACCTCTCTCAGCCTGTGCTCAGGTGAAAGGCAGTCCAGTCACTTAATCACCTCTGCGGCCCTATGCTGGACTCTCTCCAATATGCCCATATCGTTCTTGTACTGGGGAGCCCAGTACTGGACACAGCACTCCAGGTGTGGCCTCACCAGTGCTGAGAAGGAAAGGATCACTTCCCTTGACTTACTGGCAAGCCTTTGCTTAACGCAGCCCATGGTGCTGCTGGCTGTCTTCGCAGCAAGGGCACGTTGGAGGTTTGTGTTCAGCTTGTGCCCACCAGAACCCCCAGGGCCTTTCCTGCCAATCTACTTTCCAGCTGGGTGGCCCCAGCCTAAGCCAGTGGACAGGGCTGTTTCTTCCCAGGTGCAGGGCTTTGCAGTCCCTTTCGTTGAACTGCACGACATTTCTGTTTGCCCAGTTGTCCAGCCAATCAACATCCCCCTGGAAGGCACCACAAGCATCTGGTGTACCACACACCCCTCCCAGTTTTGTATCGTCTGCAAACCTTAGGGTGCACTCTGTCCCATCATCCAGGTCATCAACGAAGATGCTAAACAGCACTGGACCCAGATCCAGGTGTTGGACACACAGTGCATTTTAACACAATCCCATGAAGGAACAGTGAGTGCATCATAGTTGAACAACTTTTTATGTGTGCATTTGGCTGCCATCTCACCAACAAGCCTCACTGTCATGCTGTTATCCATGCTTTTGTCAGCATGAGCTTGAACTACTGCAAAAGCACAGCCAGCTGCTCTGAAGCTCTGCAGTAACACCAGGTGGCACAGTGACTGAAGCTATTGCCTTCATGTCTGAGAGAAATGGTCGTTACAGCAGCGCCAACAGACGGGATCCAACCTGCTGGCTTTAACTCAAAAACTCTTAGATGGTTTGGGGCTTGTTTACATAAGAGGCCACCGTTTTCCCACTCATGGACTGATTTCATTAGCTACAGCATTTATGTGTGTTGACCATCTAGCAGGAAAGGAGTATCTGGAAGCGGGCAAGTTTCTGTGAAAAAGCCTCAACACGAACTTGCTGCAGTGTGATCCCTGTGTGGATTTGGGTTGCTTCTGGCAAAATCATCTATTTAAGAAACAATTTGGGGCAGAGCTGGATTGAGGATCTTATTTGAAAGTCCCAGGAGATTGTTTTACATGATTACATGCTGCTGTAAAAGAGAGAAGTTTGCTTCCTTGCATAAATTATGACTATTAATAACTGAGTTATCAATTTAAATATTAATGATTCTAATTAATCCTTTAGTACCTAACAATTATAGAGTGTTACAAACTCTGAAATAAACACCAGAAGTCTCTAAATAAACAACATATTTGTGGCCTGAAACTGGCACTTTTTTCTTCCATTGTAGGAAACCTCAGGGCAGTAGACTTCAAAGCTCTGTATTTTCACTTACTCTAAAGGAAACCAAACAAGCATCAGAGGAAGAAAGAATCAGACCCTGAATCCAATTAGATTTGGCCCCCTCTGATGGAATTTCCACCCCTCTTCCACACACCCTTCTGCGTCATTCTTCTCATTCAAATTCTTCTTCAAGACCATATGTGCTAGTGCCGTTTTAGACCCCTCCCACATCTGATCTCTTATATGACTTTCATTTTGTGAACTAGCAGTTCACTGTGTTTCCTTTCTTATTGTATAAACAAGGAAGCTCCAAGATATAGACAGGTTAATCTCAGAGTCCTCAAAAATGTATCAGTAACTCTCATTCTATTTCTGCACTTAGTTCTATATTCAACACATTTTTTATTGTTGTTATAGTTGTCTTTGATCCTGCTCAAGGCTCTCACAGTCTGTTTTACTTGGCTGTGAAGAACTATGCCCCTAAGTAGTGTTAAGGTTGAATGAAACTACACACTTGTAGCTAGAGTCGGGCTGGAAGGTGGTTGCCAAAGCAAACATACGGCTGCCAAAAGAGTTCTCCTTTCAAGAATACTGCGTTTCTCAATAGTGCCTGGCTCACAGCTCAAACTAGGGTTAGTATTAGCACTAGCATTGAGAGAACAAGAAAGCCTGAGATGCAGCTGGGATGTGGCTAGGAAAGGAGAAACAGGGCTGCCAAAAGAATTCTTCTGCTGTTAATATTAGGCCTTTGGCTCAACCTAGGCTTAAGGTTAGGGATAGTGAAAAGAAAAAGCTGGAACTTCGTTTGGGGCTGAGCTGCCAGGGAAAACGAAAGGCTGCAAAACTAATATCCCCTTGAAAAACTTATAATCCAGGGAAATACTGCTATGTCTTTCCTAGGGCTCAGTTTAGGGTTAGGATTAAGCTTGGAAAAAAGCTCAGAAAGCTGCCAATAGAGAATTAGTTTAGCCAAAAGGGGAATGTTTAGCCCCTGGAAGAGCTGGAGCACCCTTGCAAGGCTCTGCCCAGGGTGAGGCTAGGATTAGGGCTGGAAGCATACATTTCTGTAATGTACATACACAATACTGTATTTTGTGCTTATCTGGGATGTGGGCACCTGCCTTAAAGCAGCTAATACATCCACACAGAAGTGTAACTCCAAGGAGAAGTTCATAAACAGGGAGTTTTATCTCCCAGTTCAGATCAGAATGCTCTGCCGTGAAGGTAAGGAAATGGAAAAGTCTTGAACTTTCTGCCACCATGAGAAGGGCAAGACTTAATAAATTCACATGCAGCAAGTGGCAAAGGTGACAGAAAGGCCATGAGCATTGCCAAGGCACGGAGACAGAGGCC
>NW_010139419.1:0-29040 GCF_000699245.1 Pterocles gutturalis | reverse complement strand
TTCTCAGCGCCAAGCCTCGAGCAGGCTGGTGCTGTAAAGTTGGAGACACCTCTTAAAAATCCGGGTGAAAGAGATGCAGAAAGTAGGATTAACAAACGCAGAGGAGCTCCGAGCCTCCTTCCAGGCAGGGACATACGTGTGATATGTGCGTGGTGGTGCTGCAGATCTTATGCACATAAAGGGAAAATTAATATAAAATAAGAGTCACTGTCTTTGTTATATCAAGTTGGGGCGGCTGATTTTTAAGGACTAGGACAAGCCTTTGTGTCTTGTCACTGCATGCATAGCTAACTCGGGAAGGAGAAAGATTTGCCAAATAGGGTATAGCTGCAACAGTAAGGTCACTCGGTATGTGGTATTGGCAGCTGTACCACCTCCAGACTAGGGATAGGGTGACTACTGATGCTGAGAAGTGCAAGGCAATAGATTGTCATTTCAGGTCATGGTTCAGGGTAGCTTATTGTAGTTTTAGGTAGTTTTATTTTCATAATTAAAGTATGTATTATTGGCACAGCTCACTATATCATATTAAATGGGTGTACAAGGATGCAAATTGGTATGAAAACTCTATATTCTGTCACAGAACTTCATGTCGGAACCAGGAAGAGTCTTTCACAATCCCTTTTCCTATTCAGACTGCATTTCCCTGATTGCCAGCTAACAGGTCTCTACATCAGATCAAAGCTGCTCGCAGTGAACTCAGAACATCAGAGAAGAAAAGAAGGAAGATTCTCACCCTCCCAAATGGATCTGTTAACCATGAAGCTGATGGGCTGCCAGCAGAGTGTTAGCAGCTTACATCCACTGATGCAGCTTTGGCTTTTGAGAAGTACAGCTCTCGATTTGAGTTCAGCTGCCCTGCACCCACAAGGCTATGGTTGAGAACCTCAAGGTAAATGCAGAGAGGAAGCAATTTTTCTGGCTGCTTTAAAAATGTTAGACCAAGTAAAAATATTTCTTTATTCTTACATCATCTTTAACAAGTGGGTGTGAGCACTTTTTTGTTGCGATTTCCCATCAGGAAAATTGCTGTTAAGTTCTACTGCTCATTTTGAGTGTAGAAACAAACAAACAAAAAAAAATCTGTGGGCTCTATTTGTTTTCTGGGGTGCACTCTGAACTCCCATCTCAAAAAAGTATAACTAACCAGTGAGAAACTGCCCCACTGGGGCTTCTGATTTGCTATGGTTGGCTAAAGTCTTTAAAGGCTTTTCTAGCGTAGGGGAGACGTGATATATTGATTCAATTTGAAAATCTTTAGATACTATCACTGCACTCCATCTTGTGGAAGAAGCAACAACACATTTTAAAATGATCCTATAGTGTTTTTTTGAGTAAATAAACCAAACAATGTTTGATTCTTACTGCCAAAGAGCAGTGGATACAAGAAGTTGTTTAATTCTCAATCTGCCTAATTGTACCCAATGGAGTTGTGTCAATGTCCCTTGGCTTTAGGTAAGAGCTTAACATCTCCTTCTTTTTGGAAAGGAGCTTTAGGAAAGCATTCAAAGAGTCTAATTTGAAAAGAGAAACTGAAGCAGAAAAGAACCAGCTTTCTAGGTGAGGTTGCCAATGAGCACCCCAGATTTGGGAGAGTCATCTCTCCCAGCCTGGTGGAGCAGGGATGGTGATATGTGGGGATATGTGGCTGGGGTAAAGACCCAGCTAAGCAGGATTGCTCTGTAGGGAACTGACTGCTTTGGTTTGGTTTTTTGGTTTTTTTTTTGTTTTTTTTTTTTTTTTCCCTTGCCCCTATAGTAAGTACAATAATCTAGCTGCACCTGGGGCATTGTATTGAGGAGCACTTTCTGTCTTACAAAAAAACCCCAAATGATGAGGTTCTCTCTGCCCTTTTGAAACTGCCTTTTGTGGCTTGTGACATTTTTCCCCTTGATGTTCAGTGCTGCTTTGGGAAACCGGAATAGGTACTGAGGCGACAACTATGAACCATAGCAAAGGCATATTCATACATATTTGTGTCTGTCTGGGTGCAGAGAAAATTGAGCAACTTAACTGGATTCAGAGCTATAGAAAGGTTAACCATATAATAGTTGCCCTAGGACAGGCTTGAAGAGAAAGCCATTTAACTTTAATGTATAACTTAAAATACAAAGGGCTAGTTATTCCAACTGTTCCTTGGATGGAAGAAAAAAGGTTTTCTTGAGAAAAGGCTGCAGAAAAGCTTAGTCATTCAGACCCAAAAGAGCAGGGAGAAACAGGTCTTGGCGCAGGAAGAAGTTAGGAGAAAATTCTATTGTACAAATGGGGATCCTCTGAATTACCTCACCCCAGAAGCAGGTTCCACAAGGAGGTTAAATTTAATTAGCAGATGTGAACTGTGCTTTATTTTTTTTTTCCAGAACTCCCCCCTCTGTTGGAGTAGCAGCAGTGTACGTTCCTCTCCCCATGATGTGGCATGTGTGAAACAGCAGTGCTGAACAAAGCACTGGCCTTTTTTTTTTTTTTTTAATTTGACCAGGGAAGGACTTGGACAACACAGTGGTCAATTTGCTGATTGTCAGAATGCTTTACTGCTCTAAGCTGTGCTTAGTCTGGTAAGGTAGAACTGATCTGTTTTAAGTGATGCCTTGAAGGTGGAGTGTCTCTTTCTGTCTACTATTGTAACAGTGGAGATAGTTCTCATTAATTCCTGAGAGAATACTAAGAGCAGGGAATCTTCATTGACTACAGTTAGCCTTTTCCAGACTCCTTGGTCATTTTCCTAGAGCAATGACTCATCACTTCATCACTGCACTGGTTACATGCAATTGTTGTTATTGCAGTATAAGAAACATAATGCTTATGCTAATTCACTTTGTGTGCAACTGTCGGAATTTGTGAAACAGTCGTCAATTGAAAGCATCCTACATGAGCATTTCAGCGGTATTTAGACCTTTCCTGATTATTCATATTTATGATATGTAACTCTGTTCAGTGATGATTTTCAATATAGTATGTGAAAACTCCAAGCAAATGGTCAGACCTTTTTGTGAAACCATTAGTATTGTTAGAAGGTAAGTCAGGATGTCACATGACTGCTCTTCTGTTTTAACTAAAATTCAGCCTCACTGATTTTTTTCTTACAGAACAGGCCAAAGAGTAATGTTGGAGCAGGGGTAGCAATAGACTTCCCCAAAAGGAAAAGTCTGCTTTTTCAAAACAGTGAATATGGATGATAAAATGATGCAGTTAGATTTTTTTTTCCCCCCTAACAGTAGCAAGAAAACATGCAGATGAACATAACAAAAATCAGATGTTGAGAGATTTTATGTTCGCATTTATTTTGTTAAGCAGTTAGTTGTATAAAACCCCAAAAGAATCTTGAGCTTCAAGGCTACCTCTGAACTCTGTGCCCTGACAAAAAAAAAGATGACTTCAAAATGTGGCTTCTGTTATATCCAACATTAAAAAAAAAAAAAATCATCCTTTTTGCCTGCTTTTTCTTTGTAATAGAATGAATCTGAAGACATGAAGAAACACGGCATAGTGTAACAATGAAGGGACAGTACCAAGGTCTGACAAGGGGTTATTCATGTGCTTGAAGTTGCACCAAGTATTTTGTTCTGCCCGTATGTGGAGTGCTAGCCAGCTCACCACAGTAACTGGTGTGAGTGAAGAAAGACTGGGTGAGTGGTGAAAAAACAGACTGCTATTTTGAAATGGAAATGTATGACATTTATCTGAGAATTGATGCAGAAGGCTTGTGAACTGGAGCTGAGTTTGAAATGTAGCATGAAAATGTTTTCACACCTTTCTCTAGAAAAATTAGGTCTTCTAGAGCTGCTTTTGCAGTGGAGCAAATATCAGCTAGTCATTTCCTCATAGCTTTCTATCCTGAGAGGAAGAGAGAGAAAGAGAAAGCATTTGAGCAAAATTTGTGTCATTGCCAAGCAAATATGAGATCATTTATTGTGTAATTTCAGGTATCACCATGCATTCAGTGCCTCTTGTCTTCTCTGTTGGCCATCTGACTGCTATTGAAGTCATTCATCTTTCATTTCTTATAGCAAAAATGAAAAGATGGTCAACAAACCTCATAAATTCACCTTCCTCTCAAAGGCCATTTGCTGTTTCAGTTGCTACTGTTTGCCTTTGAAGCAAGATAAACTAAGGCTCTATGGCATCGGTGCGCCATCCACATCACCATGAAAAAATGTTTTGAGGAAAATTCAGTATTCAGCTTCTGATCTATAAGACCCTGAAGTGTTTGGGCTGTCACTTAAACCCTTCAGCAATTATAATCATTTTGAAAGCTTGTGGAAGTGGAGGACATGGCACGGAATAGTCTCCAAAGTGATATTTTGCCCTGAAACTCAACTCTGAGAAATACGTATCTGCGTCCCGTGTCCCAGTTTTAAGAAAGGAATGAGACTCACAACAATTCTCTTCATTTAGACCCTTCCGTAAGAGAATCAACCAACCTCCCATTGCAATTAGTATGCTCAAGACTTTCTGGTATTTCCAATCTTGGCAGGGAGGCTGCGCCCAGTACTACTAAAGTACATATACTCTTACCATTGAAAGAGCATTAGAATAAGTAAGGCAAACAATTTACCACTGGGAAATATCTGTGTTGGACTCCCCTTCTCTGAATTGGTAAGGAACTTCAGCAAAGAATGAACATGAAATAGTGAGTTTAAAACAAAATTTAGTCTTCTATGGATTTAATAAGAATATAAAAAATTTACTGTGGTGTTGCACATAATTTTCAGTTCTCTCTTTAAAAAAGATACTACCCTATTTTAATTACACCTGGGATTAGCTAATTTTTCAATTTCTTTTTGAGTTCCCTTTGTCCTAAATATGCCTTACCATTTTTAGAACAGCACAAGTAATTTAACAGTGACTTTCACCTCTGGAGGCTTTTACAACTCGTACTCCTCAGAGAGAAAGATGTCTAAGAACATATGTGAACACAGGAAACACTCCATTGGGTAGGACTGGGGATCCTTTTTTTCTCTGAGAGTGGTAAGAGACCCTGGCACACATCAGGTACTTTGAGTGTACATCAAATGAGGCAGGCTTTGGTCTCTCTTCCAGAAATTATTCTTGAAGTTCTAGCTGCACTTTTTCCTCTCAACTTGTTATTTACACACTCCCTAACCAAGGCCTTTCCAAGTTGCAGGACCTCCTCATCAACCTCTTCCAGGCCCTGTCCATGTTGGTTATTCATGTCACCAGAAGAAGGAAGCTTGATGAGTGATCCTGGTGACTATGGGACCTGTGTCCGTTCATTTCATCATCCTCCCACATCTCCAGGCAGAGCATCACTGGGCAGCATCCACTTGCTCCTAGGTTAACCTTCACAAAGTGGTGAGTGATGTTGGGGTTTTTGTGCTTCATGCCCTCCTGCAGTTTCCCTATCTCTGTATTTTCAGTCCTGTAACTCTTCCCTTTCTTTCATTTGTTGTTCATTGTACTTCATTTTTTTCTCCTTGTTTTCATTGCCGTTAGCCCTCTACCTCCCTAGCGGGACTTCAAGGTTTTGCTAATACGTACCTGAACAGAAAAGCAAATAGAAACAGCAGCACAAGCTATTTATAGAGTGCACACAAGCTTGGCCACCTTCTTCAGGCCTTTTTCCTCGTGCTCCCTGGCTTCCATGGCTGTTAGGAAGGTAAATCCTTGCCTAGTCCTTTTACTATCCATTTTTGGAACTATTGTTTTGAACCTGCTGTTGGGATCTGCTTCCACAACCTCTTTTGTCAGCAAGCCCAGAAATTCACTAGCCACTGTGTGAAGTAATGTGTTCTTTTTATCTGTTTTAAATTCATTTCACCAAATGATCCAAACCCTGCAAGTTGATGAAAAATGGTTCCATATTCATCTTTTCAGCCATCTTGATGATTTCATAAACCTTGAACAAGTCTCACCACTGCCCTCTACTTTACCAGTTGAAAAGTCTCAATTTTTTTAATCTGACCTCATAAGGCAACCATTCCCTTTAATCCCTTTAATAATCTAAGTTTTCTTCTCTATATCTTCCCTACCTCTGCCTTGTCCTTTTCCAGATACCAAGACCAGAACTGTTTAGAGCATTCAAAATGTGAATACAGTAGAGTTCCGCTAGAGTTAAGGCAAAAGTATGCTCTCTCACTACTATTTCACATGATGCTAAACATCTTTTTTGCCTTTTGTTTGAACGCTGCTACAAATTCACCCAGTGATTTCAGAGAACTTTAGTCTCAATAACTCTAACATTTCTTTTCCGAGTTGTATCTGGTCATTAGATCTGGCAATGCTATGTGACAACCTTCGCGCTTCAGAGAAAGCCAAGTCATTTTTAGCCAATTAAATAGCGTTGTTAATTTTTAGAAGTGATGTTTACTTATACAGGTTCAGAATTTGATTCTGATTTGCATTAATTATTACTTGTACAATTTCTTGTATAATGTATGAATATATTTATTGGTCCCAATGTTGTAGGTCTTCCAAAGGAACAGCTCTACATTGAGTGAAGTGGAATTCTTATTTAAATAAGCTCAAAAATATCTTTGGTATGAGGTAGACAAGGTGAAAACACTGTAGATCCCAGATAGGAAGACAGCAGAGAAAGCAAATTAGAGTTACCTTTGGAGCAGTACCTGAATCCTGTGATAGAAAAGTCAGCTTCTTCTTTGTGGCTGGCCATCTCCATGCTGAGTAGATAAGGAGGAGAGGAATGGGTGCTCCTTAAACATCATTGCTGTCTTCATAAGGTTTTATTTCTTTTCTTAATTCATGTCTGATTTTCAGATGTACAAATGCCAAAAGTGAACAATCAGGAGGTTGTTGTCGTAAATGACTTTATGACATTGAGCTGTTTGTGTGTGTATGTATGCATACACCCCTTATATGATGCACCTTTGTCTTGAAAGCCTTGCCCTAGAGTTCAAACAAATAGATACAGGCTGAAGAAATAATTTTTTTCTGATCTGTTTTACTTAGAAGAGTAATGGCTTTCTACTGATCCGACATTTTGCATACTGCATTTTGCTTGGCGCATTAGTTCTTGTATATTCAGTATCCACATAAAACAATAACATAGCACACCTGGAAAGGCAATCGCATAAACAGACAGCAGGTTACTCTTCTATGTCTCTTTTCTGGTTTAGATTTGTATTTTAAAAATCCAGACATTTAAAATCAGTTTTCTAGCAAATAAAAGAAGGTGCTATGCATTGTTTTCTTAGGGGGGAGGGTTGTAAAATATCCAAAGAATAAGTGAAATATCCATTTAAAGATTAATCATTTGACTCTATTCTTATGAATGCTGATTACTGGGGAGAAAAGGCACGTTGAAGTGAAAGCTCTATGTCCTTTTAAAGCAACTCTGTGTTACTAAAAGTAAACATGTTTATAGAATCAACCTGTTGCTAATGATCAGCATACTCCTTTCCCTTTTTGTCTTCAAATAGACCAGCTGACGCCATTTTTTTTTTTTTTTTTTTTTTTGTAATGCAGGTAGGAGGTGGTCACAGGAAAAATGTATTTTAACCCACAAACTTGCAAAACTAAAAACATTCTTTTTTCAATTTCAGATCATGTTTACTGGAGCACATTTCTCCTGATTGCTCTATATAAAGTCCTTTCTCATATTATGATTGATGCCTATAAATACATAGGCAGTGAGATCGCAATCACCAAGGAGGGAGAAGAGCGATGAATAAATTTAGGCTTGAAATTTAGAAAATTTCTAATCATCAGAAGAACCAGATTCTGTAACAGCTTTTCAGCAGAAGTCACAGTGGGATGAACTCTTTTCAGTACAAAGATGATATCTGTGATTTCCAGCTCTGCCAATTTAATCAGAATGCTGTAATGCAGTCTGAAGTCTTTCTTCCTTGTGCAGAACAACGAAAAAAACCTCACAGACTGTACAGTCTGAGCATCCTACTGTCTATCTTGGGGGACAGCTGCTGCTGTGTCTTAGGGATTAAAAAGAGAAAATCCACATTCTGCTCTGCTACACCTTGCCTGTGCAGGGAGTGAGCTCTTACTGAGCTGTGGAGCTGTGTTAAATAACTTCAGTGAAAGCATCTGTGGAGGTTTCAGACATGACTGCTTTTTTGCTGGAGGGCACTGTCATCAGAGCTGAGCCAGCAGAAGGGCTTGTATGAGTGTTTCTTATTTGCTTCAGCAAAAGGTCAGCCAAGATTAGCTCAAAATACATTAAGCAATAGGTTAAAAAACACCAGCTGACTTTGTGCAGAAGCAGATTGGGAGTGCTTACAGAGGCAGTTCCACGATTTGAACCGCAGAGGCAAGTGGACTCTGAAAGAAAGGACAGCAACAGCTTCTGCCATTTCTGTGGTGACTGTCTGACCCAGCCCAGTAGCTGTATCCATGCAACCAGTTGTTTCTGCTGTAATCTGAATGATAGTCTCCACACAGTGAGGACCTTTGAAATACTAAACTTGCAGCATTTCTGGTCAGGGTGAAAACACTTTGCTTCCAAATTGATGCATTCTCAGATGTTTTCCTGGGGCACATTGGCAAGTGCCTGAGAGATGGCAGGAAAAATCGGTGGACAATACAGACTTGTGGGTTTAACTCAAAAACTGCTGTGCTTCTTTTCACCTGCCTTGAGGCACATTTCTTCTTGGCATGTTTGGATGGCTCTGTACCACGCTACTGGTCCTTGCAATGTTGGTGAAAGGCTGTTTGACACACTGACCAATGAACGTCTCATTCTGGTGAATCATCCACAAAGCTACCACACTTCAGTGTGCTTTAGCATGGACTCATGCTGGCATGTTTTAGGACAGTTTATTCTTCTTAAGGGTGATCATAGATGCTTACAGGAGCAGCGTAAGAAACAGGCCATGTACCAAAGGATTACATCTGGTTTATAGCAGTCAGTGATTTATGGGCTTCCTAAAATCACTTGTTCTTCCTACATGTTACATCCTGACTGCTGTGTTTAACAGCTACACGTGGACCTTCACTTCACTGTTGGGTTGGGTTTTTTTGCTTCTTTTTTAATCCACTTCTACTTTTGACCTCCATAACATCTCACGACCATGAGTTCCACAGTTAAGTGGCTTGCAAGACTGACAATGGTGCAGAAGCTACACGTACCTCAAAGTCTGTTTGCCATTTTAGCGCCCTCATTGCAAAGTTCCAGCGTACAGGGACACATACAGAAGCTAGAAATGGAAAAGATCCATTATATCATAGTGTTAGCTCCAGCCTTAATAGAAAATGTTTCAGTCACAGCTTGACATGATAACATCAGTGTACTTAAGAGATACAGCAGGTATCAGAACAGTCTACAGGGTGCAAAAACAAAAAACTCCCACAGCCTCCAGAGTGTTTTTCCTCAACAGAACAAACAGGGCAAGATTCCTGTTAGAGCTACTGTGAACATCTCCTTTGGAATAGTTGATATTTTGAGTAGGCTGTCATTTTTCTGACAATTGTAGTTCTAGAGGTATTGCCTATCCTTCCTCAACAGTTGCTAGACTAATACTGTGTGCATTTGTTTGTATAGTCATTACAGGGATGATACTTGCATTACTAAATCACAGTTTAAGTATCTTCATGGGGAATACAGTTGGATTTCAGTACCATAAACGTTGTTTAAAAAAAAAGCCATAAATGGTTGAAAGCTTAACACAAGCAGTCCAGAAGTAGGGTTTAGTCTAGAAGCATGAAGGTAGTAAATCACTCCAGTAATTTTCTAAGAATTATAAAGGATTGTCTCCCATGTGAAATTGTTTTGTCAGTAGTGAGTTTGGTTTTTTCCCTAAAACTTGTTTTCTATTTCAAAGAATCAGGGAATTAAGGAAGCAGTACATCACTATATTTTAGATCACATTAGATTGTCATTGTGGTCATGTCTAAGATTATATAAAGTATGAAAACAAGGATAAAGGAAGAACTCAGAATAACCATAAACCATTGAAAGACATAATTTGCTCTGGAATAATTCAGATGAAATCAAGATCAATTAGTTTACACAAAAACTCCATTGGTAATCTACTGAGGGTTTTTCCTAACAAAAAAACCAACACTGCAGATTTATATAATACTTCTATTTAGTAGTAATCCAAGGTGGTACACAGATGGTATATGGGATTATTTCATGCATCTCTAAAAAGCAATCTTTCCTTGAGTAGAAAAATTGTAATTATTCTCTGTCAACAATAATACACTGTATGGTGGATCAGCAGTGTGGTTTCTGGATATCTGGGGTATAATTCCATCTATAGGCAGAATATATGAGCTACTGTCTGCTTTCCTCTTTTAAGAAAATGATAAGAAACAAATGTTGAAGAAAATGCCTAACTGTATGCTGGAGAACCTTCCTCCAAACCAGTCCTCAATATCTGATTAAGATATCATGTATTTTACATTAACTTGCCTATTTTTTTCTCAGAAACAGAAAAAATATATTATCTTTCTTTTTCTCAATAAGTTTTAATTCCTTCAGTCCTGCTACTAGATGAAAAGGTTTATTTCCTTCATTTTTAATGGAAGTTTCTAAGCCTTATGATTGTAGAGGAAAGATTAAAAGTCTGCAGCAAAGGTTCAATAATTGTAAATCAAATAAACCCCAAGAACCCCATATATCTTTTAATAGTCCCTGATGCTTGAGGGTAGTAATACGATTCTTGGCAACTGGGACACAAGTCTTTTCTGTGCTTGGGACTGATAACATTGTAATTTCTACCTCTTTACAGCCATTTGTAGTAGATGAAAAATAACTTCGATTGTGTTACAGCCTCAACTCTGCATTCCAAGAAAAATCCAACAAACTCATGCAGATCAAGTGACTCCCAAGTGGAGATGTTCGGTTTTTTTAAATGTATGTCCTTTGTTCCAAAGTGCCCTTGATTAATGGGACCATCCAGTGGCATGCAGAACAAGGAAACCAAACTTTTGTAATAGGTACAATTTCGTAAAACTCAGGAATTTATCACATCATCTGCCCGAGTTCGTTTTACCTAGACAGACTTGAAATGTCATATATATTTTAAGTAGCACACTATATACTATTGCTAGGTTTTAAACCAGATATGTTTATATGATGAGATATATATATATACACAATATATATTAATTAGATCATTAATTGAAAGAACAAATTGCCAATTTGTAATTAGCTGAAGACAAAACTAGCAAATTTGGTGCAGGGCAGTTATGTAAAAGAGCTCAGTTCTGTCAATCCAGATCTCAAAGCTCACCTTAGGTTTTTGGTATAACTTGTAATCACTATGAGTGGCTCTGATTTATATAAATTTCTAACTGAAGCAGGCCTTCCAGACTGCACATGCATGTACTCCACCTACCAGACATATGGGAACTGTGGAATAAATAGATCCAAGCAGCTCCGCAATTGTTCATTGGCTTTGGGGAGCAAAAGGATGCTTAGTGAACCATCACCATCACCTCAATGTTTTGGAAGTCTGTTCAAATACTGCCCTTCTCCATTCCCACTTACATGAGAATGTAAATTCTCATAGCTCAAAAGGGTATAACTCTTTTATTCAATATTCCTATTTTATATTTTTTGGATACTCAACATTAATTTTCAGTGTAATGCTGTTCCTGTTTGTGCACTACAAAAGGTTTTTGTTTCTAAGTACATGTTCTGCAACAGTAACTATCCCTCCTGCACTGTAATTCAAGCCTAAAAGTTGATTTATCCTCCGTGTGTTCTTTGTAGAATTAAATGTGTTGCCGTTGTAACTGACTTACTTCTGACAAAGGCGATCTAAACAGTTGCAGAAATGTCTCATTGCCTTTGCAGTTATGAGCCAAATTAACTTGTCAGCTTTTTCCAGCAGTTATTTACTACAGATTTACCACAGCTCTGATCAGATATAGAGGTGGGAGAAAGAAGGACTATTAGGATAGGGAGTGTCTTTCCTTGCAGTTTTCTAGTGACAAATATAAGTGGAGCCTCATTTCACAAGTATTTTAGGATATTTAAGAAGTTGGAAATGGTGGTGGGTCAGAAAATTGTGAAGAGGTTTGTTCAGTGATTGTGATCTGACTCTGAAGCCTACTGAAATCTGCTTTTGTCATACTCATTATTTCACTCTTGGTTATTTCAAAAGACAGATTTAAAAATTAGATTTTCCCATCTGTCTTAGCATACTTCATTTGTCATTTCACATGCGATTTGCTACTTAAAGACCAGCTTCTGCTGACTTTTTTCATCACATTCTGAGAACCCCACAGCTGAATTAAAAAGGTGAAAATTCTGAAAAAAAAGAACACTGGCTATTGTTCTGGTAGCAATCCCTTTAATATTTTTCTTCTTTGCATGTATTCTGTATTGCCCAAGCGAAATTACTGTAGATTTTCCTTGGAAAGTATCATACTGAACATTGTGTAATTTAAATATAGCTAGAGACTGCAAGAGGCTTTGATAGAGAGCGGGTGCATTGCGCTTTCTGGAGCTGTTGAAAGGTGCAGAGATCAGAAAGTGTTGATCTAGCGTGATACCTTCAGAATAAACACTGTGTTCAAAACACCTCCGCTCTTCTGAGAATACAAGCGACAACTCCTTTTGAGAGGGGGCTGCCCTCACACAACAAATCTTTTTTCCCCACCCTGACCATTGCAGAAGCGAAGCACGCCATCCTGGCAGTGGGGCAGGATACCAGCGATGGCTGCTGGGGGTTCCTGGCAGCCTCTTCCAGGCCCCCAGTCCATCACCACGCACAAGTGACGCGAGAGTACCATCTGGCGCTGAGTTGGAATTGCACAGTCCATTCACTGGCAGGGTACATCATAACCTGCAATGTTCAAAAGGTTCTGTGCTCTTTGACAAAAGGCATCTCTGTGAAGGTATTTGTTTTATAACCTCTCTGGGGTGAGAGGAGACCCTTTTAGGGCTGGGAAAGTACGTATCATGTTCAAGAACCAAATCATGATGAACTGTCCATAGATAATTCAAGTTGCAATTCTGTTTTTAAGATACCTGAGGAATATATGTAATGAATATAAAACTAAAGTTGTTTCTCTTCTGAGAGGGCACTGTGGCTGAATGGAAACCATGGTAACTAGGATGGCAAATGCTGGTACCTTGTTTCTGAGTGATAAAAATGCACAAAGAGTAGGCTTTGTGCTTAGCAACAAAAACCTAATCAAACAAGTTTTCAAATAGCCCTCCCTCCAGCCCTCCATTGCAGCTGCCATCCTTGTCCCATGCAGTATGTATGTCCGGTCTTTGTACTTTCATGTTCACTAATCCATCCTTTAGGCATGCAATAAGTAGCACAAAATACATTTCACACAAAAGACAACAATTTATTCTTGTTGGCCATTGCTTTAGAAGAATACACAACTCGGATCTCCTTCCCTGAAGAGCTGTTGTGAAGTATGACTCATCCTTAGCCAACATGTTGGATGTTCACTTCAATTAGAATATGTGCATCTAGATTGTTGTAAACACTTGCTGTTAATAGCAAATTACTCCCTGGTACGCAATGGAAAGTAGAAGCAATTTTAATACATTTAATACATTAAGCTATACATTTTAAGTCATGTTAGGGCAGCACACTGACAAAAATTAATTAGGGAAATTATCTAATTAGCATACATTGGCTGCCATACAAATCATGTTGGCATGAAAAATTGGAATAATGCAAATTGTACTCTACAGGGATGATTAAATATTTTCTAAACACTAAACAATATTATGCAAATCTTTTATATCTACCCTATGTAGCAAATCTGGTTGAGGATCCAATGTATTTATAATAACAAGAATTAAAAGAGATAAAAGTATTGGTGCTTTCTAGTTGTTGATGGTACACATGAAATAGGCTGACTTTCATAGAATCATAGAATAGTTTGGGTTGGAAGGGACCTTTAAAGATCATCTAGTCCAACGCCCCTGCAATGGGCAGGGACATCTTCCACTAGATCAGGTTGGTCAAAGCCTCATCCAGCCTGGCCTTGAACACCTCCAGGGATGGGGCATCCACAGCTTCTCTGGGCAACCTGTTCCAGTGCCTCACCACTCATCATAAAAAAAATTCTTCCTAATATCTAGTCTAAATCTACCCTCTTTTAGTTTAAAACCATATGGGGGGTGCTCCAGCCCTCTGACCATCTTCATGGCCCTCCTCTGGACTCACTCCAGCAGGTCCATGTCTTTCCTGTGCTGAGGACTCCAGAGCTGGATGCAGTACTCCAGGTGGGGTCTCAAGAGAGCAGAGGGGGAGAATCACCTCCCTCGACCTGCAGGTTGAGCTTCTTTTCCATCTTGCGTGCAGATGCTGTCCTCAATATACACACGTGTGCTGCCTTTATACTTACCTGGAATCTAACTGACCCACATAACAGAGCCAGCATCTAACACAGCACAAGCTGGCGATCCAGAATTTTACATTCTCTCTCGGGAAGTTGCAAAAAAGAACAGCAACATTATGTCTTTCCACATGTAGCTTAGCACACTTGAGCAAGCTTCGAGTGCTCCCAAAATCTAAGCAATTACACTAATTCTAGAATAATATTGTGTGTGTACGTGTCTTGCTCTGTTGTGCAGAAATAAATCATATTTGTCTGTAAGCAACATATCTTTTTTTAAAGTTTACTGTCATTTTCTGACTCGGGGTGTACAGTGTCAGAGATTTTGTAATGTAGCATAATGCTGTATCACTGTGTTAAAAGGAACTCTAGGGTGTTAGACTAAGTGACTTTATTAAGTTCATCTGTACTTTAAGAGTGTTCTCACATGGTCAGATCAATAGCACATAAGAAGAGCTTTATCATGCCTTTTAGTGCTGGAAATCTTCACAAGGTGCCACTTCACACTTTCATAGAACAGTATATTTCAATGTTTTTCATCCATCAGACAAAAAAAAAAAAAAGTGAACAACAGAATCTTTAACTGAACTAGCCTCATTTCTGAGAAATTTACAGATGCCTCAGGGCTAATCTTAAGACTTAATTGTGCGTATTTTCAACCACATGCATAATTTCTCTTGGTGGAAACCTTTCCATTTATGTAAATAAACATTCACACATCTAAGCTGCAGGATCAGGACCTGAGGGTCTATTTCATTCCATCCCCGTGAGGAGGATAGCGATAACGGTGCCTGCCTGCACTGGCACAAACTTCGGTTCACTGGTTCTTCTTGTGGCAGGTCAGAATTTTTCAGCTTGCTTTTATCACTGACTTGAACTTAAGATGAACACCTACCAGAAAGACAAACATGTATATGCCAGAGAGTCTTCCTGG
The DNA here is from genome assembly GCF_000699245.1 of Pterocles gutturalis. Lineage (NCBI taxonomy): Eukaryota > Metazoa > Chordata > Aves > Pterocliformes > Pteroclidae > Pterocles > Pterocles gutturalis. Next base: position 13,859 of record NW_010139419.1, on the reverse strand, counting down.
AGCGATTTAAGTGATATAATGACAACAGTTTGGTGTATGCTGCTAAGGCAATAATAAAAAAAAATAGAGGTGTCAGTCACTGCACTCAGATTTCTTCATACATCTGATGTAGGCCTGAGGCATTAAGAAACTGTGTGCAATTTTTTTGTGTGGTATCTTTGTGAAAATGTGGGAGACTTGAAAGTAAAATGTCAACTCACTTCTGCCTATGTGTCAATACCACCAAAACAAAGAATCAAAGCATCATAAATTATAAAGCTGATCTCTAACAGATTTATTTCCAACTATTTCATAAGTTTGGGGCCTTAGAAAATGAGTAACAACTACAGATCTTTTAAGCATGCAATAAATTGAAACAATTCCCTTCATAAAGTGCTCTGACTGTAATGTGGATCCTGTAACCTTATTACCAGAAAATGTTAGTAGAGAGGAATAGCTAAGGGAAGAGGAGCAGTTGTGAGCTTACATACAATTTTTCTATATTACTGTTCATTAAATAAAATAAGGTAATATTATTTCCATTGGTAAACCACTGAGAAAAAACATGCATAAATTTTGTTTCGATTTTTGTTCGTTTCTGTGTTCTGCCACCTAGTGCCCTGGCTGCTGCTTTCCAGAGATGAATGCATTGCCCAGTACTAAGCGTACATGGAGAAAACATGCAAGCTGGCAGGAAGAATGATGGTGTTACCATTGCAGGAATAATCCTTTAATTGTATATTTGTATTCTGTTGAACCATTCCTTTGTCTTTTAAGCTACATTTTATTACCTTTTCTCTCCACTCATGTCTTACAGATGAAGTGGCAGAGTTAGCTCCCAGTAGGAACAGGAATCAGAAGGATGACATTCCAAGCAAAAGAGTAAAGCATAGATGGATGGAATCAAGTTTCCTTCCCTATAATTTTTAATGTTCTGGTGGTGCTGAGAAACATTTGGCCAGGTATAGGCAATATGGAGTCACTCTTCCCAGAGTTGTGCAGCAGAACAACAAAGGGTAACAGTCACAAGTTGCAACAGGAAATTTTGCCTAGATGTAAAGAAATTACTTTTTCCATGAAGATAGTTAAGCACTGGAATGGGTTGTCCAAGTTGTGGGTTCTCCAGCCTTGGAAGTCTTCAAAGCTCAACTGCACAAGATAAATTATTCCCTTACAATCTAAATTATTCTGTGATTCTATTAATTCAAAACTGTTTACAACATGGTGCCCAATGTTTTGACATAGCAAGTGGTCTTCTTCTTTCCCAAATGAAATGCTCAGTTCTTCTCCTTCAACTAAGATCATTCCTTGTCCCTATAGACATTAGAACCCAAATGCCTAGATGGCTAACTACACTTAACTTCCATGGAGGTTGCCCAGCCCTTTTTAAAACTGTCATCCAGCTCCTGCAGGTTCATTAGACTCCAATACTCATTATTTCTATGCAGTTGCTTTTGTAGAACCTTAATGGACTACGGGCAAGCAGGAAAGTATTACAGAAATAATACATGCTGCTAATGATCTGCAATTTTGTAAGTAAAATTAAAAAGTGAAATAGAAATATTATTGTAGTGTGGCAAGAGACGCACATGTAAGCATGCCTAGGAAAAGCCAAGATTAATTTCTCATACCTATAAAATTTTTATTCCTATTCTGCTGCTAGCAGACCTCAGAAAAAATAAGACAATATTATTCCTAATGGTAAACTGAAGAAAAACATAGCAGTAAATTAAGTAATGATTTGTGTGATGACTTCTCTAAAAGCTATGGGGTGAAGTGTCATTGCAGAACACAGCCAAAACAGATATTATTCTTGTTTTCATAGTTTACGTTTAGGTGCACACTGGTAAGTCACCTTCCCAAATGATGCAGTCAGGTCCCCTGAGTCCCCCCTTGCATAAATCTCATTATATTCTGATAAATCTCTGGGGGTACTTCAAAGCTTTGCTAGCTAACAACATAAGAAAAGAGGGCACCCGCAGTGTAGATGGACTTGGCAGGGCTTTCATAAAAAGTTTTATTTGGGGAGAGGGGTTATCTGCAAGGATTCAGCAAAAAACCCATCTGCCTGTGTGTCCTCTGCAGCCTGGAACTCCATTTTTGTCTAGTGTATCTAGTGAAGGGATGCAACAGATAAGCTGCTTTCTCATCTTTAAGCCACATTTTTTTAGCTGAATCTTTAGATTCTCTGCAACCATAGAAACAGTTTGACCAACTGGAATGCACACTGGATTTTTATCTCTTAAGTAATCACTTATCATGGAAATAATTTAAAACTAGCAGCATGTGAAGTTAGTTCAGATTCAAGTTCTCTTTCCACTTGAAACAAACTTGTGATAAAGACTGCCCAAATGCAATGTATCTGTATCTAGTGCCTGGTGTAGAAAGGACATAGCATATTGAAAATTTTTTATGACACATTCTTCAACCTGACATTTGAATCTATTTGTCTGCTGTTTTCCTCCCTCATTTGGGAAGCCAAGATGATACGTGCAGGTGAAGGCGAAGGAGGTGCTATCATTTCATCAAGGACAAAAGATTATTTTAGCAAAGGCCTTTCATATTGTTAAGAATTGTAAACAAAAAAAAAAAAAAAAAGGAAATTGTCACAGAGGTCTGGGTTGAATTTGGGATAGAAACAAGTAATAGCACATCAAAAGCCCTATGTAGTTTATATTAATATCACAGAATCATAGAATGGTTTGGGTTGGAAAGGACCTTAAAGATCATCAAGTTCCAACCCCCCTGCCATGGGCAGGGACACCCTCCACTAGCCCAGGTTGCTCAAAGCCTCATCCAGCCTGGCCTTGAACACCTCCAGGGATGGGGCATCCACAGCTTCCCTGGGCAACCTGTTCCAGTGCCTCACAGGAAAAAATTTGTTCCAATATCTAATCGAAATCTACCCTCTTTCAGCTTATACTCATTACCCCTCATCCTCTCACTACACTCCCTGATGAAGAGTCCCTCCCCATCTCTCCTGTAGGCCCCCTTTAGGTACTGGGAGGCTGCTCTAAGGTCTCTTTGTGGAGTCACCGTCCCTGGAGATGTTCAAGAAACGTGTAGATGTGGCGCTTAGGGACATGGTTTAGTGAGTTAGGTGGTGTGGATTGACAGCTGGACTTGATGATCCTTGAGGTCTTTTCCAACCTTAATGATTCTATGATTATTCAGAGCCTTCTCTTCTCCAGGCTGAACAACCCCAACTCCTCAGCCTGTCCTGACAGGGGAGGTGCTCCAGCCCTCTGTGGCCCTCCTCTGCACCCACTCCAGTAACTTGATGTCCTTCTTGCATTGGGGGGCCCAGACCTGAACACAGTACTCCGGGAGGGGTCTCACTAGAGCAGAGTAGAGGGGGAGAATCACCTCCTTCGACCTGCTGGTCACGTTTCTTTTGATGTAACCCAGGACACGATTGGCTTCCTGGGCTGCAGGCGCACATTGCTGGGTCATGTTCAGCTTCTCATCAACCAACACCCCCAAGTCCCTCTCTTCAGGGCTGCTCTGAATCCCTTCTCATCCCAGCCTGCACTTGTGCTTGGGATTGCTTCAACCCATGTGCAGGATCATGTTCTGCATTTTACTTTTCACTAGATTCAGATTTTCATCTTTCATTTTCAGAAGTATCTAGCAGCTAAGACAGAGGCAGAAGTTTGTATTTCTCAAAAGCATTGTTTTAGGTTGCAGCAAACTCAAGGGGATTGAGTAGAATGAGTCACATTCAGTTCAAGCTTTTGTTCTTGGCTGGGAACTAATTACACATATTTGGCAAAATTAAATGTTATATGCTAGAGCATGATGTTGTAGCAAGGGGTGAATTCTGCAACAAGTTCCACAGTAGCAGAATTACAGAAAACACTAAATTTTGAGTATAAAAACCCAACAAGGGTTTCCCATTGTGCTTTGTCAGGTAAACTATGGTTTTTCCATAGAGCATCTCTGAAACATTACAGTTTCATTACTTTCTGCAGACTAGAGAACTATTTATGTCATGGAGACTATATATCACAAACAGGTATTTATACTATTTGTTGAAAGAATAGACTTGCTTTTAGTATTATCTTACCAGCTTTAAATCACAGCTATATGTCCCTGATAAAATTCAAATATTTTTTATCCAAAATGTACAAAAGAGTACCTTTATTTCAAAAGGCTTAAGAAACCATGATTAAATATCCACCTATTAAGAGAGTCACAAGAAAAATGGCTCTATTTCTCAAATTCCTACATTAATGAGAACTTTGCAATATAGAAAAAGAGTTTAATATTGAAATATTACATGTGCAGAAGTGAGACGATAGAATTTATCTTTCCTAAGTGACAACAACTGTGAATTCATTCCCACTCAGGAAATCTTTAACTAGTGACAGCTAATCAAGAAAGGCAGAACACAGTATGAAATTTATTCCCACTTTCTTCCTCTGTGGAGAAGCAAAGCCTACAGAGTGGCATTATTTCTTCCTGAAGACATCTTCAGTAGCCTGATTTGCTTTGATTCATTGCTATTCAAGGTACTTCCTTTCTATTTATTCCAGTTTCACTGTAGCCTTAGGTAGGCAGTAAATCAGCTGCACTCATTGTACACAGTTAATTGCCTATCTATGAAACAGGACTAGAAACGTGACAGATGACCCTCATCAACAAAACAGCGAGGGGAGTGGGAGGACTGGATTTAGGTAGGGATGGGATTGGTAGTAACTAGGATGGGACAAACTTTTTGAGATTAACTAAAGCTAAATAAATAAATAAATTCCCCATTATTTGGCAAAGCAAAGGATATCTTTGAACAAAATATTTTGCATTCAGTTTGAACTGTTCTTAGAAATAAATGTAATCTCATACTACCATGCCAAAAATATTTTATTACAATATTAAAAAAATAAGGTTTACAGTATGCTTTTCCCATCCCAAGTCTAATAACTTGGGTATAGTGTATTTCGAAAATTCACAGAGGCATTTTGTTACCTCTGCCTGTTCAGCTTTTTGCCCCTAAATTGTGCACAAAAACCATACCCGATTTTAATAATTTGTTAACAATTTAACAAATTTGTTAATTTAACAATTTGTCCCCAGTGGACATGGCTGCTAATAGAAGTTAGCTGGATATATGTTGGCTCCAACTAAAGGATAGCCACTAATGCTGACAGTAGTAAAGCCTGTTTCTCCTTCTAGGTTTTAAATATACCTGTTTTGATTTATTTTCTGCCACATTAGTGAATTAAAGTGGTTCATAAAGTGGTCTGCCAATTGCCTGTGCTAGCAAAAGAGGGGAGGTGGGCTGTAGCAGGCTGTAGCGCTGGGCACAGGGGTAGTAGGAGTGTTAAGGAAGAAGCAAGGCTTCTTCCCTCCCCAAGCAGCAGTGAGCCCTTCCTGCACCCACCGTGCTGCAGCCCCTTCCACTTCCCCACCTCAGCCCCCCCAACAGGGACCCGAGCTTTGCTACGCTTGGTGTTCACAAAGGAAATTAATGGTGTGGAGGAATTATGCAACTAAAATAAGATCCATAGTTTCCAGCTTTTGGGGGACATGGAGACAGCTAAGCTAGACTCCTACTTGACATTCAGTTTCTGCTTCAGTTTAGGGGGGATGCAAATCCACATCCCTACTTTAAGAGGAGAGACCTAACCATCAAGCCTGTGGCATCCTTTAGGCTACAGCGCTGTGCTGCAAACACCAGAACTGAGACAGAAGGCAATTAAGTGTGACATGCATGCAATGTACATCTCCCAACAGACCTGTCCATACAGCAGCTCAAGGCTTGCAATGCTCTGCCCCCGCTGCAGACCCTACACATGGCCTGGGTAGAGTCAGAACTGCTTGAGTCACAAACTGCGCTGTGTTCATTTTCCTGAGAACAAAGCCCTGTCCAATTAAGAATGGTATACTTTAGCTCAGAAAGACTCCACCTTTGTCTCTTTTTTGCTCTGCCAGTAACCAGCTCTGCACTCACAGCTGCACCAAAGCTGCCAGCACCGTTGTTCCTTTCTGCAGAGCCCTGATCTCCGTTATTCAGGCTTCCAGTTACAGCAACCCCTGGCAGGAGCTAGCCTAGCTTTCACCAGCACCACTGCAGCTCATCAGCAGTGGGACCCCTTTGTTTCCTTGGTGACCCCAGCTCACAGGTGTGGCTGCCACTGGGTGACTATTTCAAAGGTAGGGTTTTGATCAGCCACACCATCACTGCGCTCTGCTTTCTAAAAAAGTAGTGGCCAGAGAGCTGCACTCGTACAAGACACCATGTGTTTTCCATTCTCTTGCAAGGAATCCTTATAGATGATTACAAGGTCTATGCTTCCCCCAGTTGCTTCTCTCCTGAGTAATAGAGCAGTACTACTACTGTCAGGAGGCCAAAACATCTCACTTAAAGACAGAGCTTTAGTAACTGAAGTAACCCATACCTAAAGGGGATTTTGCACAAGTCATAGAAGAACCACCTTGGTGGATTTATTTTTAAAATTCTCTTTCTGGCAGTGGACACATCAAACCCCGCTCCACCCCACAGAGCCACAGAAGCTCCTGTGGTACACTCCCTCCAGCGCTACAGGAGATGTGCTGCTGCTGCTACCTAACGATGCTGTTGCCTCATGTAAATCTAAGCCTCTGTTTCAGACCAAGAAAAGTAACATCAAGTTTCTAAGATAAATTAACCCATGGCTTTTGTTTTGTTTTGTTTTGTTTTGTTTTCCCCCAGCAGAAAACACCGCTGTACCTAAACCACAAAAGGTTACAGAATTCATTAAACTTGTATACTGCTGGAAACAGATTTAATAACAGGCACTGACATGGTGTTTTCATTGCTAATAGCACATCAGTTGGCATCCAGCTGCTGCAGACTCAAGTGCCAAAATCCGTTTGCACCTGAAGCTCACCTGCAGTGGTCAGGCCTCCCTTGCTGTCACATCAACACTGGCACCACCTGATTAAGAACCAGAAGACTCCTGCTTATAAAGGGGCTCCAGAACAGAGCCATGGAACATGAAGCTTCATGCAGTCTCAAATATGAAAGCACGATGCTCATATGAAACCAGGCATGAGAGCTGCCTTTTTTAAACTTCTGCATTTTGATCCTGTTTTATGTCTACTTGAGGTTTGACTCCATTTTTCAATACAGAAATAAGATATTCCATTTTGTAAGTTTAGTACACACCTCTCATGTATAAACATAATTTTCTTTTCTCCTTGAGTAAAAAGAAGTAGCTTAAAAGACAAGTTCCCTGTGCTGGAAGGCTACAGAAAAATAACTTTTTGTACTAAAGTTCCCTCTGACTAACCTGCACAGAACGCAGAGCTAAAACTCTTTCTTGCCTCACAGCTCCAATCTTGCTGTCTTGGCATCAGAGTGCACGAACCTAGCTACGATTAACACATGGTGAGACAGCACAAGATTACTTAGTTCCACATATCCCAAAAGAGCAGCTTTTGAAGATGTATGAAAAGCTCCATCCCTTTTGAAATCTCTCCTATTTGTAAGTTCTGCAGAGCAAAACATGTGCTCGGTCCTCTCACCTTTACCTCAGCAGATGTGCTTCTCCTAGAAGGCAAGAGAGCTCCGCAGAAATAGAACAGGTTGTTGACACTGAAAGGGGAGAATACAACACACATTTGCATGTAAGCTAGTAAACAGCAACAGTGCAGCTGCGTGAATTTTTCACAGCTCAGAAGACTGTCTGGAGAAGGCTGGGAGTAGACTTCATCATAGAACAAGGCTTGAGGAATGCAACTATGTCCCAGAAAATGAGGGGAAGTGAGCTACTAGGCTACCCCTAAAGAAACATTTTTTGGAAAAATTCAAGCCAGTAATTTCAGTATACCTGCCAGAACTCCCCTGAAGAAATTAGATTTTATGTCTCACCAGGAATGTAACCCTCATTTCCAAATGAGGGTCAGCCTGCCCTGTGTACTCACTCTGTGCCCAAGGTGGCCCTGGCTTTATTCAAGTGACATTTGGGAAACCGGTGTAATAATGCCACATGAAAAGAAGTTCATTAACCATGTGTCATTTACATTAGAAATGAAACAACTCCCTTAGAGGCTCACAAAACTTATACTTGCTACATATTTTACATTAATTCAACAAGAACAGAGCAGTCTGAGTGAGGCAGGTTGCTCCTTACCAAATCTAATGATTCTATATGGTGGCAAAAAACATCTGAGCTAAATTCAGTGCACCACATGCATGGCAATGAAACATGAAACCAGAGAACTGAATTGCAGGTTCTCACAAATTCCCCGTAATTACCTCTTCAAAACAGCTGCTTGAAGAGTACCTCTTCCTTAAGGTGACAGCCAAACAGCTACGGGAAAGGGATATAGGCAGAAAGCAATAGAGACAAAACCAAGTTAAAAGTGTAAAGAAAATACTATTATTCTTCCAATTAGAAATTGCATCAAAACCAGAAACTGATAAGCAGGCAAGGTAACTGATGAGTAAAGAGTGCCTTGAAACTGGAAGAAAGGAAATAAGCAGTTCTAGAAAAGATGCAACAGTGAGGATAATCTTGTCCAAGACACCAACACTAAAGATAACATTATCTTCAAACACCCTGTCACTTGAACACAGCTTAAGCACACAGCTGCCAAGGACCTTGCAGCTGACTGTGGCCAGTAGCCTACACAGGACAAGAGGGTAGCGTTCAGAGTGCTTGATCAGGGACAGGCTTTCCCACCAGAGCAAAGAAAAAAGATCCATGCTTCTGGATCTTCTTGTGAGCTTTGGGCAAGCAGAATTCTCCACATCTGAAGAGACAGTGAGAGCTAAACATTCAGACTACGGATAGTTTGGATAGATAAAGGCACAGATTTTATATGATCCCATACCATCAGCAATGCCTTCATAATACTGGTTTGACGTGGTGCAGCAGGTGGGGAAGGTGACCAGCAGAAGAGTCTGTATTCTGACAGCAAACTGCATTGCGTCAAATTTTCCAGAAGTGCACACACTGTGCCAGAGAAGTTCCCTGCTCTAGAGGAGCCTTCTGGGCCACTGGGAGTTCACCTGCTCCCAGGGAGATGGATTCCTGGTGTGCTGTGGGACCTGCCTGCTTCCCCACCATGGACAATATATTCTGAGAACGAGATCCTGGCTCCAGAGAAACCGGGGACAGCTTTGCAATCATCTCACTCATGGACAGGATTTTGTCCTGAAGGTATAGCTGGAGCATTGAACATGATGAGCACCAAACATCCCAAAGCACATCCCTGATGAAGACTGTAAGCAAAGCAGCAGCATACTGGAGGAATGCCTCCAGGGACTTTCCACGTGAAGCAGAGTACTGTAGTAGTGTAGCCACATCACAAAACAGTTCACAAAGGCAGACAAAAAAAGCCAAAATACATACCAAATTAGTCAGGGAGCATGGTTAAGCTGCTGTCTGGTGCTGATTGCAGCGAGTTTTTAATCAACACTAATACCTAATTAAAGATTCATTTTTAAAGAAGGAAATCACAGCGTCTCCAATAATAACAACCATATCTGTACCAAACGCATTCCACAGCTGTTTTCTGAATATTACCTTACACGTTAGATTAGGATGAACAGTGCTCAAACAATATTCTGTTGCAACATTGTATAAAACAGAGTATTTTGTGGAAAACAAAAAAAACCTTAATGTGGTACATAACTCAGATCCATCAGTTTCAGAGTACAGGTCTGTCCCCATTACATTACAGGAAGAATGACAAGCGTATCCCCAATCCACACATCCAAAGACTAACAATTTTGAATTTTTATACAATGCATTTACGTGTGATCTTCCACTAAGGTACAGTGTTACGTACTTCAGAAATGAATGAAGCAATACCTTGAATACACTGTGGCAAACTGTACTGTAAATACCTTGTTCCATCTCAGAGAAAGAAGTGGAAAAAATCTTGCTGTGAAATAGCAAGGCTGATCGTGTTCTTGGTAAGATATATACCAGAGTCTGAAATCTAACATCTGGCAGAAAAGTTCTTAAAAAGAAAATTACATTGTAGGCCTAGTACTGACTTCCACCCTCTTAATAAATTCAACTTTGGTGACGGGCACTAGGAATGTTAGTGCCGCATCAAGTTTTGTTTTTCGGTTCTTTTTAATTAAGGCAACCATAATGCATTTTAAAATATCAATTCTGATTATCCCTTCCCCAGCTTATCTGGAAAACACGAACCAGTTTTCACTACAGTATTAATCAGCACAAAACTTCTTCCTTACCTACACAGACCGGAATAGTCACAGTATCAAGAAGGTTACAATCCATCATTACCACCTCAGTTTGGGTCATCCTCTACTAACCACTGGAAAGGATACCGTTCCTCTTCATTCTCATAGCACATGGGTAACTTATTTTGACTGAACATGACCTGACCTAGCCCACATTTGGGTAAGTCAGACAAAGCCTCCACAGGGAAAAGGGCTATTGTAACAGGCCAGGCAGACATTTACAGAAGACCTACTAGTAGGTCCAATTAGTAGATCCAATTGCATTTCATAGCTACCTATTAATTGTAATAGGAACCATTATTTCTCATACAGTAGGTGCCATAGACTGCTGCAAGAAACTGATGCTAGAAGATCATCACTCTTTAAAGTTCACTGACTGACAGAAAGTACCTGGGGACGTGCAGATATTTAAGCTAAATCAGAACAGAGTGGAAGAGCAGCTAGACATCAGCCATTACTGTTCCAGCATCACAACAAGACCTTCTTGCTATTCACCTTCTTTTTATTTTGACACAGCTGAATTTCCCAAACGATTTTGTGGTTAACCTTCTTTACAAAGTATAAATACTATTCCATTCTTATGGAAAAGAAATGCAGCGGTTTGTACATACACACACCTCAAGAGCAAGTCCATGAAAGAACACCATAAGGTGAAATTACAGAGCTAATACACACAGAGCACTGATTTCGCTGAAGGCCAGGAAGTCTCTGCTAAGAAAGCCAATGTGTTATGGTAAAGTTCTGCCTAGAACTTGCATGTTTTAACTGAACTCATAATATATAAATGGGATAATCAGAATTGTGTGACGTGCTCTTGTACAACTCATTAGTTATACTCTGATTTACAAACTTGTATCCTGTAATTGCTGCATTGAACCGAAGTCCCCCAATATAGAATGGAATTGCTTGAATACATCTTACTGGTATAAGGAAGCAGCCCTGGTGGATGACATGTTTCTAACTCTTTTCAGACACTGAATATACTCAAGAGTAAAATTAAGACGAGTGAGATCACACAAGGTTTTGGTAATTATTTTTATGTTGGTTTTATAGCTTTCCTGGTTTCTTTAGGAAACTCCTGCACAGTGAAAGGAATGAAGAATTCCAGAAGAGAGTTGACCTCCTTCAGTTCCAGACTGTATTCCGCTGCTATTTTCTCTGCAGTCCATATTTGAGGATGAAGTTTATGATTATTAAGAAGTGTCAGAGCCTCCACAAGGGAAATTTTGCCTTTGGGAACTTTGTTAACATCTAGATCTCCCAAGTGACCTAGTTTTGTAAGTCTCTTTTCCTCCTGTTTACATGGAAGATGTTCATCACCTCCATCTTTTACCTAATTGTGGGAAGGAAAACAAAAAGAGCTTAACAGCAGTTCTGTTTACTATGCATACTGTAGCAGCCAAGCTGTTTTCCTAAATATGGCATTTCCTGTTAGCTTTCTCCAGTTTTACAGCATAAAAAAAAAAAATGCTTAGACAGCCTTGCTTCTTGATGTCACAAAAATTGTCAATTCTTCCACAGCCTTTCTACATATGATGTCAGCCCCCCCCAGATTCTGAAAAGCTACCATCCACTGAACTCTTAAGTGTTGTATATACTCGTCAGCCGTTCGTACAAGGCAAACTACAGATTTTGGTAGTCAAACATAAAAGCAGGTAACATAATATTTGGTACTGATTCATTGCAATAGGAAAAAAAATCATACTACAAATTGGTATCCTTCTGATATCACTGAAAATTTTTTTCATATAGTCTCTCTCCTCTTTCTTTCATTTTCAGTTTTTAGTTTTGCAACTAAAATATATTCCCTCTTTCGCTCTGTCTGGAGAACAAACTTTGCTGGACAAATATAAACTATTTTGCAGCATCATGTGGAGTTTAATTCCCATGGCTACTGTAGTGCTCAGACACGTGAAGTCTCTTCTCCCACATCTCTTCATACTTTCAAGTAATTTTCAAACCAGCTCTGCCTTGCCCATACTGCCTTTTATTAAGATTTAACCAGTGAATGACACTGCAAAAAAGACAGAAAACCTCTCTTAAATTTAAGAAAAAGTACTTTTAAAGTTATCAGAGTCCACAGCCACTTATTAGCCCACAGACACTCTGTATTAACTCACAAGCTGAGAAAACTGATGTGGATGCTACAGCATCTATAACTGCGTGTCTGTTTCTAAACTACAGAGAACGTCTGACGGTGCTACCCGTTCTCCATTTTTTCCTTTTACTTTGTGCTAAGACTGTGCTCAGATAATGAGCAATTTTTCAAGTCTTAATAAAATGATCTCTCTCTGGCTATCTGCCACTTCAGGACTTAAAAGCTGGTGCTTTTCCACTTACCGCAGGCATACATACCAAATATACATATAGGTATGTATACACACACAATGCACAAAGTATTCAGAAAAACATCAGAAAAAGAAGGAAGCTTTTGGATTAAATTTTGCCCACAAGCCTCTGTGCTAACAGATTAATTGCACTCTTCCTAACAACTGCAAGCAGACACAGCCCAAGAGCAAGCCTTATGTGGAAGCAACCTCAGAGTAGGCACAGAATCAAGCACTAAGATTTGTTCCACCTTTGGCCTTTTAGTTCAGGGAGATTAGTTCAGGGAGAGACTGCACAAATCTGTTTGCATTTTTAAATACTTTTAGTCTTGAATACAAGGTACAATGAAAATGGCAAATTAGAGAGACTTAGGAATTTTATTGCTAGATTATTACAAAACTTTTATTACTGAATAAAGCAGATAGAATAAAGCAGTCCAATAATGCAACAGGTAAAATGCGCAAGCCATGTTTACTGGAAGGAGTATGCTTTGCCTTCCAAGTCAAAGACTGCAGCAGTCGTCAATGAGGAAACTGATCACCAAACAATGCAGGTGGTTATGCAAAAAAAAAAAACAAACAAAAAAAACCACCTAAGGCACTTCCTCAGCCACATAAGGAAAAGTCTCTGCACAGTATGACATTAACATCAGTTGTTAAAGACTCCACTAAAATGTTAATGTCTTTGTCCTCTACCACATCCACGCTCCCATAGTAGTCACAATCTCTTTTCTTCTTACAACTCTATGAACGATCTCTGGCAAACTCCTGCACCTTTACAAAAGGCTGGCCAACTGTCCTTCTGCCTTAGAGGAAGCAGAAGTGGGAATTTAGGTGAAAAACAAAATAAGATCGATGCGATGTTAAAAAGGAAGACCGTGTAAGCATTTAAAAGTTTGTACAATCACAATCTGTCACATATTCAAGGCCCAGGGTCAAATACAGTCAGTGCTACTGATATGTAAGAGTAAGGAAACATGACATTTATCTATAAAAAAGGTAGCTTTTATACAGCATTTGTACTGAGTTTGAAACCCACAAAGCTGATGCTGGTATCCTCCTACAGAGAGCCCCACTCACCCGCGCAGGTGGATCTGTGGAGGCGACATACACATCTTTTAACAAGGTGAGGAGCCTGTCGTCCTTTCTGTAAATTTCTTCTTGTATCTCGGGGTTGTCTAAAAGCAGTGGGGAGAAGAAGGGAAAAAAAAAAAAAAAAAAGGAGAGAGAAAAGACAGATCCGAGTCAAACCGTTTCCTGTTTGTCAGTTCTGGCAGCTCAACCGCTCCCCCAGAGGAACGGCACGACTCCCGGGACGGACGGAGCTCCTCGGGAAGGTTTTTTACCCACCA
>NW_010139418.1:0-1511 GCF_000699245.1 Pterocles gutturalis | reverse complement strand
GTGTCTGTCCCCGTCTTCATCCCCATCCCGGTCCCTGTCTCTATTTGCATCTGCATTCCCGTCCCCATCCTAATCCCTGTCTCTGTCCCCATCTCTGTCCCCATCCAAATCCCCATCCCTATCTCCATTTGTATCCCTATCCCTATCTTCATCCCTATCCTCGTCCCTGTCTCTACTTGCATCCTCCTCGTTCCCATCTGCATCCATATCTGCATCTGGCCTGGCTGATCTGCATCCCCATCCCCATCCCTATCCCCATCCCTGTCTCTATTCTAATCCCTATTCCCATCTGCATCCGCATCTACATCCCAATCCCCATCCCTATACAAATCCCCATCCAATCCCCATTCCTGTTTCCATCTGCATCCGCATCTGTGGCCCCATCACCATCTGCATCCCCGTTCCCATCCCAATCCCTGTCTCCATCTCTGACCCATCCCCACCGGTCCCCATGCCCAGCAGGGCCTGTGCTGCCGCAGGGTCACCCCCCATCGCCACTGCTTCCAGCAGCCTGGGGCTCCTCCCAGGCACCACACCACCCCAGGGAAGAGGGCGCAGGGGCAGGGGGCCACCAGCACACCCAACGCACCCCTCCGCCAGCCTGGTGTCCCTTGCCCAGGTCACCCAGTGGTGGGTCTGGGGTTGCCCCCGGGGCCGTGCTGCTGCCGTTAGCATTCGGGGAGAGCTGCCTGTGCCACAGATGCCGGCAGCGCCTGGCAGAGCAGAGCGGTGGACGTGCAGCTCTGAGTCACCAAACTGATGCCTAAGCAGTTCTGCCCATCTCCTATGGCTGGGGTTCCATCCTCATCAGCAACCACAAACCAGCCAAGGATATTTTAGGATATTTGTTAGGAAATATAAGTAACTAACAGTTAGAGGATAAACCGCAGAGCACCATGGCAACCTGCTCATGGAAATGCGGATAACGGGCACGTAAGGTGGGTGATTAACCTATCAAAAGCAGAACCCTAACATTAAGTTGTGTGCAGATCTATGCAGAGAAAAATGAAGTGTTCCCACCGTGAACGTGCACAAAAGCAGTGCGGCATTAGAATCCGCAGTGCTGGCAGGGTCTGCAGGCAGGGGGGAGCTCAGGGTGGTCCCCACTGCTGCCCCTCTGCCCCCCGCTGTGGCACAGAGCAGCAGCGGAGCAGGGGGTGATGGTGCTTCTCCCCTTCCCTTTGTTGGAGCGTCGCTGTGTTGTTTGGCTTGGCTTTGCAAGGAGAGTTATAAATAAAAATGTCTCACCAGGAGTGTGTGACTCACGGTCCTCACCACAAGGATAACCTCTCTGCTAGGAAACCCGATCCCAGGACCAAACCGCGGCATGCAAGAATCAAAGACATTGTTTAATTAACGTATTTAATCCAAATGGTGAACAGACGAGCCCCTGACCCCTCCTGGGCTAGGGTGGGCTGCTGGGGAAGGTGCCTGTGCCGCTCCGGACCCCTGTCCTGTACCACCCCTGGACTCTGCTGCCGACAGTCCTGGTGGTTTCCCTCGGATGGCAG
>NW_010139417.1:0-1833 GCF_000699245.1 Pterocles gutturalis | reverse complement strand
CTTTATTTGTCCTCTCTGGTCTCCCCAACATCCCCTCTGCTGCCAGAGAGGGGGACCCATGGGGCTGGGGGGTGCTGGGGGTGCCAGCACAGGGCCCTGACTCCTTTTTCTGCCCGCAGGGAGCGAGGTGTCCCAGGAGAGCCTGCTCCTCCACGGCCCCTTCGCCCGCAAACCCAAGCGCATCCGCACCGCCTTCTCGCCGTCGCAGCTCCTGCGCCTGGAGCGGGCCTTCGAGAAGAACCATTACGTGGTGGGCGCCGAGCGCAAGCAGCTGGCCAGCAGCCTCAGCCTCTCCGAGACCCAGGTACCCCCTGCCCACCCCACAGCCCCCTGTCCCACTGTCCATCCCTCCGTCTGTCCATCCGTGGGAGCAGCTCAGCATCAGGCGGCAGAGACGGCGCGACCCCACACTTTGCAAAAATCCCACCTAGGTTTGGCCAGGAATCCCCCGTGGAAACCGTGCAGATTCATGTGGGCTTGGGTTTGGTTTGATTTTATTTTTTTTTCTGCAGAATTTGTTTTTTATGGTCGTCCCTGGCAGGGCTTGATGCTGGGAACGCAGGTCTTGCGTTGTGCCACTCTCCGGAGCGGTTTCCCGGTGTTATTTCTTGCTTGTTTGGGGTGTTTTCCCCAAGAGCAATATATGGTTTTAAAAATCCAGTTTAAAAAGGAGCAGCAGCATGAGAGCATTTCCTAGAGAGCTGCAAAAACGCCCCTCATTTGTGCTGCTTTGGTCAGGATGGGTGCAAAGATGGGTGCTGCCGAGGGGTGTTCATTTCGGCTGCAGCCTTCTGATTTGAGAACAGACATTTCACAAGCATTTAGAAATGACAAGACCCTGGAGGAGCGTAGGGATGAAAAGAAAATTTAAAAAAAAAAATGTACAGTGCTGGGGGAAAACAGGGGAACTGGGGCTGAGCATCTCTGCATGTGTCCTGGTGAGCAGGTATTCCCAAACGCTCCGGACGAATGTACGCTATTTCCCATCGTATTCAGTAACTGAGTTGATGGAAAAAGTTTTTCTCCAAATTTTGGCTAGGGAGTTTGGCCTATATTCGGAATTAATTTAATTGTGATCCTTTAATTCAATTGGAAAATAAAACTGGAGCCGTGGGTGCTCCCGGTACCCGCCTGGCTCATCCTTGCCTGGGCTCTGCCGAACAAAACCTCCAAATGCATCTCTGGGAAGTTACCGGCAGGAAAATGTCACCGTCACGGGGACAGCAGGAAAGCGCAGGTGCGGATATCGGGGAGGATGGAGAGAGCCCCCAAAATCCCGAGGCTGTTTGGATCCCGATGCTGATGACCCCCCCGGTCCCATGGCTCACAGGGCACGGTGGTAGCTGGGAACCCAGCTCCAGCCCTTTCCTCGCTGCTTCCATCACCTCCCAGGGCTGGAAATGATGTTAAAAGGGAAAAAAAAAATTATCCCTGAAAGGTCAAAGAACAAACAGCAACTTGTCCAGGAGGAAAGGGCAGCTGGGGGATGCCCGAGGGGGAGCTCAGCGGGTCCGTCCAATTTTTGCATCATTGCCCTGAGCTGCAAAGCAATAATGTAACTTATTGGGAAAAAGCAGAGGCATCCCTCCCTCGATCCGCATGGACAGTCAGAAATTAAAAGAGGTAATAGATATGTAATTTATTTTTTTTTTAATGCCCGGCAGCGAATTTTTTAGTACGGTATTTCCATGGTTGTGGAAAGCTGCTGCAGCCCCCGGCTCAGGGTAATTCATCACCTGCGGGCAGGGTCACACCGAGAGGCGTTTGTGGGGCTGGGGCCAGCTCCCGGGGGGACAGAGCAGCGGGGTGGGGACTGGTGGTGGCAGCAAAGCA
>NW_010139416.1:6207-18600 GCF_000699245.1 Pterocles gutturalis | reverse complement strand
AGCAAAGGCTGTTCCTGTCTAAGCCATGAATAATAATAAGAAGAAGCATATATAGTATTATTAATAATTAGTAAGAATTAATAATAATTAATAAGGATACTATATAAGAAGAAGAAGAAGAAAATAATAATATTTTTTAGGAAGAAAAGCTTTGGGGATTTTTGATTAACAGCTTTCAACGTTAATTCTAGCAACTTTGACACATCTGTCTGAGTTTCTGCTCAGGATTCTAATAGCAAAAGCCAAGCAGCAACATACCTATGAACTGCCATTCTAATGGGTGAAAAATACTATTTTTCTGTGACCTATCAGTCACCGTAGAACTGTGGTCTTAGCCTTTAAGGGTACTGAAGCATTTTCCCATTATAAAAAACCACATCTTCATAGGCTACTCAAAGTCTATTAAAAATAAGATTAGGTGTAGTGGTTGATTAGCAATCACGATGGAAATGATCATTTGTATGATTTGTTCTGGCTTCACAAAGAGGATGCATAATATTTGATGGATTTCATACACTCTGCTGATTTGTAAGTTTTGATAAAGTAATCCGAAGTTTGATGTAATTGTTTCTGATTTATTTTTTTTACTTCCAGGTATGAAGACTGAAGTGGACTTCTCTCCTCTACCAGCACTTGTTGCTGCAGTGTGAACATGCAATATCAGACTGCAGGTACAAAGGGGTGTTTTAATAGAACTGTGGGCCAAAAGATCATAAATACCTGTGAGACAACATGGATTGAACAACAGTAGTACACAAAACACTCAGCTCTCTTCTGCTTTCTTTCCCAAATGGACAGTAAATTTGATGACCTGGTTCTAGGGCCTGAGACTAACACCTCCAAAAAAGTGGAGCCCAAGGAATACAATTGTGGCATATCTCACTGCACTCTCTTAGTTGTATCTCATTTTCATAAAAGTTTGCCCTCAGGAGTCAAACCAGCTCCTGTACTTACATTCATTCTAAACTCTTCAGTGATGCTGGGCAACCATGTGTGATGTCTGTAGGTATGCTCCTCTCCTCTTCTGGCTGAGAGGATCCATCTCGTGCTGGCAGATGACGAATCAAGATGATGATCCAGATCTTCATGACTGGTAGGCTGGATTTTTGCGAAGTAGCTAACACACCAGAGCACAGTAGCACGAACGTAAGCAAAAAATGAAGCTATTTTGAAAACAGAAAAAGAAAATAAAATTGTGGGGTTTTTTCCCCTGTCTTTTTAAAATATCCAGGGGGTTGAATAGTTCCTGTTAGCTCTGCTAACGAAGACAACCTTCTTCTCCATGCACTATACCGGTTCCCCACAAAGCACAAATGCATAGTCCTTATGCTCAGGTAGTTTGACTTTCTGTGTCAGGCTAGCTTAAAGAACATTTCTTTCTTGGAAGATACCGAGCTCCATTTATGGTTTTGCTACACAGGCTATATTTTTAGGTGTGCAAAGGGCAAATCTTTCTTAGCAACTGTACTAAAAGCATAGACCTCTTCCTGAGAGCAACACGGATGGCCTCATCAGCTCCTGTGCCAGCTGCTAGAAGTGCTCTCTCATCTGTTCTGGATAGAAGAAGTCTTCAAGTCTCTTGCAGAGAGGCCTCACAAAAAAGGAAAAGAAAAAAAAAAAAAAAAAGTACAAATCTGTGGCTCCGTCATTAATCAGTGTGTAAAAGAAGGTGCTGGCTAGCTGTCCAGCTCAGGGGCTGCTGCTGCTCTCTCAAGGGCCTCGTACGTATATTGCCACTAGATGACACTGTCGAGACACATTTGTTCTTTCATTCTGCTTCTCCAAAGGTAGCCAGGAAAACAAAATTTTTAAAAAAAAAAAAAAAAAAAAAAAGCAAGATATATTTGTTAGTAGCATTTTGGAAAGCCTTATTCTTAAAACATGAGGGGAAAATACAATTGAAGAAGGTAAAATTTCTAGCGAATTTGGTATAGTTTCCTGAAGTAGAACCAGGGAACGATCTTCTCAGACTATTTCAAGTGAGTTCATTTTGTATTTAGCTGTTTCAAATACTTATGGTACCATTTAGAGACAGAGTGAATTTCTTTCACCTAATCACAAGCCTATCCAAACATTATAGAATCAAAATTAGGGAGAGAAGGTGGTGTGTGAGATTTCTATTTAATTTGGCCAGGAAAAAATATTATTTCTTCCCTAGTTTTGCCAAAGTCTTCTTATCTGGGAATATATGCTTTCCTCAGTCAGCTGAGAAACTTCAATTCCTTCTCACGTGAAAGAGAGCAAATAACCAACAGCCAGGAGAAAAGGAACGGAACCAATAAGCTGGACCATTTTCCCCCCTTCTTTTCCCAATAGGGAAGAAAATAATAAGTCACTCATTACCCTGAAGGTATTGTGTGGAGTAGAAGGACTCCATCCAGCTATTTGACTGGGACTAGAGCAAATTTGCAATCCTATTTCTAGACCTTGAAAAGTTAAATCATCCCTTAGTTATGTGCAGTTCTCCTGACGCAGAATGTGTCCACACACTCCCCTATTTCTGTGGTCTGGAGGTTATCTGAACAGCTATCCTTGTGCTAAATCTTGCTCATCTCCTGCCAAGGTACTTGCAGGCAGTGGGACCATTTCCAGGCTTGGGCAGGCTAGCAGAACGGGGAGACTGACCTGAAGTGCCAATGGAGAAACGGTGACACTGCTGTAATTCCAATGCATTTTTGAACAAACATGAGACTCTTTTAATTTGGCATAATTTGCAAGGGAAATGAAAGGACTTGGGCTCAAAATCTGTAAGTGGCAATTCGGTGAATGTTAAGTAGTTCAAAAAATGAACCTGTAGTACTTGAAATTCAAAAAGATGTTAAAATGCAGAGACACTCGTTTGTTCTTCATTTTTAAAACTCTTTTTTTACCGTGCATACATCTTTCCTAGATGCTGTTACTCGAGATTTCGATCAGCAGTAAATCGCTTCTAGAACATGTGGCTGCTACTTCTTGAAAAACAGTCTTATCAGCTTGGTTCTTTTAAAAATCTTTTTTTAGACAGAATACACCTGTGAGGGCAGATTATATACAGGATTGGATTAAGTTTTTACCAAGCCAGTAATTATTTGTTCAGGTCAGTGAAGATATTGTAGACCCACATCACTGGATCTACACTACATCCTGAAGTGATGTGGTTTTCAACAAATACTCCTCTTTTTAATTCAGATCAGGCCAGATCCTGTTTTCAGCAGAGCCTCACAAACCTCCTTGAGCACAGCTGTGCAAACTGCAGCACAGAATGAATGTCTAGGGCCCAGGATAGGATGCAGAGGCAGGAATTTCATGGGCCAGATTTGCCAACAAAGAAAACAGTGCGGACTCCACCATAGTCTGTTACACAGCTCACAGCACCCTTCCAACACCTTTCTTGTCAGCAATAACACTGGAATACTAGCATAATACTGCCCAGACCACAAACTGATGTTTTGGCAGAGGTATGTAACATTTTCCAGATAAGTGGTAAAATACTTCAAAATCACTATTACCGCCAGGAAGCTCCAAGTTGGTTCACCATACTAATTCTATTTCAGCTGCTTCGCATAATGACAGTGTAAATGTAATAGAGACCACGAAGAGTACAGACTCCTTGTCCTGCAGATGAAAAAGTTGTTTGTTTTTTTTTTAAATAAAGACCAGAGGCACCTCTCAGCTGTAAGTGCTGGGTATCAGTTCACCCACCAATGCCATGACGAAGAAAACTCCTTGCTGGTGGGGCCGTGGGATCCCTGGCTGAGAGACCCTGCATGCTCCAGGGGAGCCCCTGCCACTCCAGCCCCCAGACGCACTGTGCCGTGACATTTGCTGTATCTCAAGGAAGGAGTTGGGGAGTGTAGGAAGAGCTATTTTGCCACTTCACATTCACTAATGGTTGTTTCTCTCTGACCATACCCATTTGTTTGCTGGGTACTCTTCCTTGCTCCCTCAGCTCTATTTTTAGAGAAAATAGTAGGAAGAAAGGAAGAAAGAAATAAAGATCATTTTTCATGCCAAAGCTCATTAAGAAAATTTGGTTCAGCTCCCAAAAAAAGAGAAAAAGAAAGGTAAAAAGTGACTCAGGGGCCTGTTTTTCCCCACACTTCAGTAGCATCCTTAATGAGCTGACCTGTGAGGAACCATTTTTGTCTACATTTTAGTTGCCTTAGTAAACACTTCATAGCAATGTCTCCCATCTCATTGTCTTACGTCTTGGCTCAGCTATAGGGCAGCACAGCAAAACCTTGGTTATGTTTTTACCAGTGCAGGCACATTTTATACTAAGTGGCATTTTGCTGTCCTTCCACCAAAGCATGTAAAAACAAGGCTGGGGCAAAAGATCCTCAGAGGTGGTATTCTGAGATTAGAGATCCATTAAGGAATTTTCAACTGACTGGTGTTGCACAGCTGTGAAAGGGATGAGACACAGGACACAGTTTTTTTAATAAACAGGTCCAAATAGATGGGGTTTAATGCTATCATGTACTCAATGTGATGATTCACTAGTTACTCTGTAGGACACTGCTGTTACAAGCCCTCCTCAGGATCCTTTTCTTTCTGCAGCCTGCTTTTATAGGACTTAAAGCTTCGTGCTTAGCCTTTTGCAGCCTGGTCAGATTACAGCCAGCTTTTTCTCAATTCCTTCCAACAAAGAGCTCTGTATTACCACTACAGGCAATATCCTTGCACGACCACATTTTCCCTGTCCTCACACATAGCCAAACATCAAAGCTGGTATAGCTTTATGCAAAGGACAGGCTGGAGGAGAAGAAAATAACAGAAAACTTCTTTTATAAAGGCAGCTTCTGAAAAGTAAGCAGCTTGATCTGTCTGCTCCAGTCTCTTAAGGAGTATCTCCCTTTAACAGCTAGTAAATCTCTGATCTGGGACTCAGCTGCTCCTCACATAGCAGTGGCATACGCCACTGAACCTTCAGATGCCTCAGCACCTACAGGTATTTTAAACTCATAAGCACTCACAAAAAGTCATGTCCAGATGGTATAAGGCTTAAACATACTTTCTCGCTGGGACTTGATTATTTCCTGTCTTGCTCTTTATATTGCTTGCACTGCTTGTACCTCCTAATTTATATCTCTGTAAAGCATTGCCATTTTGGTAAGGTGACAATATACATGCACCTGTAAATGGCTGCGTAGGATATAAAGTAGGAGAAAATTAGGTCAGTGGTTCCAATCTGTCCTGCAGAAGGAAAAAACAATCTAGAGAGAAAAGGAGAACAGGAATTACCAGCTGCCTAGGACAGCAGAAGATAAACAAAACTATTATTCTGCCATCAGTCAAGGAAGCAGAAAAAAAAATTCTGCAGTGAACTCAAGACACTTCACCTAGGATTGCTTTTCTCAGATCCCAAGATGTAGGTATGTAATGAAAGTCCATAAAAAGATTTTCAGGATTTTTTCCTGAAAGCATATGAACCAATGTCACCCTGTTACCTTCAACAGAGTGCTTGGTCCCTCTAACAAACAGCAGTCATTCATTCTATAGCATGCTCACATGGCACTTATCAGCATTTACCTATGGCCAGCAAGCACAGCAATGCACAGTATAGCTGAAACGCTAGGCGTCTGCCTCATGCACCTGAAAAATTGGTAGGGAGGTAATTTCTCCTCTGAACACGAGAACACTCCCAGTGCATCTCTTACACTGCAAGAGGAGTACTGAAAGGATTAATGCTTCTGAATAAAGAAGCCAGGCTATCAGCAGCTGCCCGTGGCTCTTGCAGCTGCAAGAGACTGCTCTTGATGGTGAGTTAAAGAAAAGCACCAGACATCTCCAGGATGCTCTATACATCATCACAGAAACTTTTTAACAGCTGAACAGCTACTTTGTCCATAAGGGGAGTACCAGAGCACCACCAAAGTTGTAGACACAAAGTACCAAAAAGTAACAACATCAATAATAAAAGGATGTGACCCAAGCAATGCAATCTGGTGACTCGCTTTAATCAGCATCCCAGCAAAGTCCAGAAATGGAAGAGTGAAAATAGTTTGGGACAGGAATGGGTTAAAAGAGCTCAGCACTAACTCTGCCTGTATGGAAATCAGTGCCTTACAAAGCAGGACAGATTTTTTTAAAAAACAGTACCTGTAGTCCTTTCTTATTCATTATCTGTTTTCCTAAAGTAAAATTTTCTCATGGAATGAGAAATAAGCAGTGCATTATCCTAAGGATCTGGATTTCTGTTACTCTTACACTGAATACCAAGCAAGTAGAAACATTTTAGTTAATACAAATGCTCATATAGGGCTGATCTTTTTGTCTCTGTATAGAGGGTGCCCAGTTTGTAGTGCAGCTCCCTTCATGGGACTCAGCTAGGAATGGAAATGTAATCTATGGAGCTGTTTGTAGAATCAGCACTGAAATTTAGTCAAGCAGCTTCTCTAATTTTAACACCATTCTGTCCAAGCAGAGTTATTCCCTTCTGATAATTAAGTCCATCGTAACTGTAACAGGAGCCATATCTGAAGTTGCAGAAATGCTACTTTAACAGAAAGAATATGATAAAAACTGCCTCATCAGAAGTGGAAAATATTCAAAGATATTAACTGTTCAAAAAGAAGCGGTAAACAAGTCATTTAAGTTGTCAAAATAATCCTTTTCCTTATTTTCACATTATTGTGTTTATACAAAAACCATCTTGTAAGCAAAATAATAGATTCTGTAATTTGCATTTAACATTGCACCTGAAATAATTTCCATCCATTGCAACAAAAGCAGGTTTTTTTACTTCTGCTCCACATAATTCATCTCTGGGATTCTCAGGCTGCCAAGTATTTTATATGACATACTTACAGCAAAACAGAAAAGACTGCACTCCATTCTAATAAAAATGGGGTGTCTCAGCATATTAACGCAGTCAAAGCAATGTGGTATGCAAAAGAAACGGGAACAGCTACAGCAGGCTGATAAGGAACAAGCAGTATAGGAAACAAAAGAAGCCAACATAAATGATGAATTTTGAATAAAATGAAAAGTTCTGATTGACTTAAAACCTACAGAGTGTCATCACCTCGTTGATTGCCAAAGCGATCTGACAGTGCCTGGAACAGTCCATTGTAACTTGTAGATAGGAAAAAACATTTCCGTGCATCAGGACCAGTTTCAGGTAGGCAAATGCCACTGCCAGTGTGGAAATGGTTAATACAAAAAAAAAGGAACCTGTGTAGTGGCTGAGTTTACAGCCTAAGGTATCCCCATGGCAAAGGCTTTTTGCTGTGGATCTCCTCTTTTCCACATAGGATGCAGGTATATACATGGTCTCATGCTCGTTTACACAGAGGCAGCATAGATCCATAAGAAAGTAGTTTTGTACTAAACCAAAAATATAAATGAGCCTGATTGTATAAATATAAGACAGGCTAGGTTTCCAAAACCAGAAATGTTTTATTACTGCAGGTAAACAAGCCAACTGCTGAGATACAGAAAGTCAACTGTAGGCTTAACAAACTAAAAATACTCCTCTCAAAATTCACTTGACATCTCCGCTTAAAAAAAGTTTCAGTCTTTAGCAAACATAATTTAAACAAAGGAAATATGACTTCTTCTAATCTGCTCCAAGCTTTGAGGTAAAGTTATGTTTTTAATTAATTGAATGAAAAACTAGTTATCTTCCCCATCCAGCTAAAGACCTCTGCTATAACCTCTGCTATAAACAATTAACACTTGCCTAGACATATTTAGCTCTCTTTTTTTTTCTGAAGCTCAACATTCGCCCTTTTCACACACTCAGTATTGCTTTCTACAAATTAACTTTATTTTCAGATTAAATAATTACAACACTTTTTTTTTTTTCTCCAAGATGAAGCTGCTATTAAAAAGTAATTATGGGATACATTCTCCCTGTTCATGCTCCACTATTAAAGGCATTGCCTGCACAATGAATAGACCTTCTTTAAGACTAGTCTTGGCAAGGTAAGACATGAGATTCAATACATGTAACCCAAATCATAACTTTTTTTTTTGCCTTATAGACTTATAGTAAAATTTAGGCAACAACGAGAAATGCTAATTCCATTTTTCCCTGTTCCCAAGGGAGATGTATTGATAATACACAGAGAACCTTCATTCTTAAGCAGTGCTACTCTACTCATCAAGAGTCTGCAAACAGTATAAATTTACCTTGTAGAGGCACCAACTGTGAGTACTGGGGACGAGAATATCTCTGTAACCAAGAAATAGTTAGAAGTCCTAAAAAGTGCCTTGACTTGACAATTTAGTTCCTTACACTGAATAAATTAAATGCCTGAATCCACAACAAGGTAAGCATTTGCTGAAGTTTTTTGTTTCTTTTTTCTGAATTAAGGACTTCATCTTCACACAGAATCAGAATCGGAATTCATATGTTGATGGATTACTCATTAGCCTATTATCAATTAACCTGAAGGAAAAAAACAAAGGCCTTAACTGAGGAAGAAATAATGAGAAGAGTTAACACGCTTCTGAGAAAGCTGAACAAGATTTGAGATAACAAAATGATTGTTCCAGCTTTTGTGTTCCATATCTATACCAGTGTAAATGGCAACTATAAAACCCAGAATTACTTCATCCTATCTGAACTGGAAAACTATTTAATTCTGAGCTTGCAACATAAGTAATTGCTTAATCAGATTAAAACATTTCTACAGAACTTCGGCTCCCATTAAAAACATCTCTGGAGTGTCACATTACCTGCGGCTTTCACGACTTTACAGCATTGTTTGTCTTGCGCACACCTTGGTTAAAATGCCAGTCCTAGCCTTTCTTGAGAGTTTTTCAACATATGTTTTCCCTCTCTGCTTATACAGGCTCATTTTCTGCACCAGTCAACACTTTGCGAAAATAATCACGTGCCATCCAGGGCAAATAAATATGTTCCATCAGTGGGCACCGTACAGCTGGGGTATATTTGGGTTTTTCAAAGGGATTTAGGAGACACCAAATGAAATGCTGAGAGTTAAGGCAAAGCACAAGCTTCCCCACCTGATTTTGGGGAACTGGTACTGCCTACCAAGTCACTAAAATCTTTGCCTCATGAAACTGTGGCCAATAGTCCTGGAACTCATCCTGTGCTCCTGGAAGGTGGTACCATGCTGTCACTGAACAGGAGTGTGATTTTAAGAGCATCCTTGAAAATGCCAAACCCTTTTTTCAGCCTAAAAGATAAAAGGAATTAAAGGTACCTCTATGTGGGCGTAAAAGACGAGTCTAGTTGTGATCTGAGAAATGTTCATGGGACAGATGGCACATACACAAGCTCATGAGTCCATTATGGCCATGCAGGTCTCTGTAGGTGAAGGAGCAGAAGAAAAAGGAGTTGAACATCCTGGTGGGAAGCTGAAAGGCACTCAGAGCCTTCAGAGGACACAAGGGATGGATGCTACATTATGGCTGTCAATTTGCCCAAGGAGCTGCATGCTCAGGCAGTGTGTGAAATCTCAGAGCTAGTCAACAGGGCTGACAAAGGGTTGTAAGCTGTATTTGATTGCTGTCACAAATTCACTAATATAGACAAGACTTGTCCAGAAAGGTCCGTGATGACATGGTCAACATTTTTTCTCTTTGCTGTAACGAAGAAAGATTTTTGGCTCTGTTAATCATAAATGATGTTAATGACACTTGAAGTTCTTAATTGATTCCAGAAGACGTAAGTTTGATTCTCTGTCTGCTTCTGAAGTCCTTTATTAACTTTAAATAGCAGAAAGGAAATCTTTGTATGATGCTAACTATCTGCAAAATCAGAGATGTATGCGTGAAGGAGAGTTTTGAAAAGACACGTCCTATGAGAGCGATGGATGTGCTCAGGAAACAGCAGTGTATGATTGTAGCTTGAGTATTTTCCAAAGCAGACATCTTGTATGCATGCTTAAAGATCACCTAAAAATCAACCTGTCATTTATTTTCTGAAACCATTTTCTCCATCAACTTTCAGTCATGTTTGCCCTCAAAAATTAAGGGGTGGGGAGTGGGGAGAGAGCATCTAAGAATGTCCATTAATGTTAATGTGTGCATTATTGTCCCAAGTGTCCCTCTGTACGGATTACATGCCAACTAACAGGCATGCTTTTTGGTAGGTTTGCTAGAATATGGGTACAATTTTCAAAAAAACATCAAAAAGACTTAGAAACCCGGAAACTTGGGCTTCTTAATATCAGTCACTTCTGAAGACAAAACTTAGAAGAGCCTCTGTCTTTACTGCAGATTCAACTGTAAGGCTAGACATACCTGATTTACCTCGGAGCGGGTTAACGGAGATACTTGTAGCTGTAGCCACAGCTACAAAGAGCAGCATCTGGCAGTCTGTGCATTACATATTTAGTTTTCCATTGGGTGGCTCCACTGGGTTTGAGGTACGCTAACTTATTATCTCCTGAAGGAAGAGCAGAAGAATATAGGCTTTTGAAATAGTTCCAGCCAGCACTAGAGCTCCTAGCAGCATTACATGGAATCTTATCCAAGGCCAGTCTTTCTCCTCTTGTATTTTTGCAGCTACTGAATTTGCCTTTGTTCTCCTGCAAGTCTGAACTGTGACTTGGCAACGTGAGATTGGCAAAGTGAAGGCATTTTGCAAACTGATACTAGATGCTGGAGAAAATGCTAACTGACTGGAGATTCAGCTGTCATGGCATATATGAAAGCTGCCTCTACTTTATGTAAAAGCAATAGATTATTATCTTTGTAATACTTTTTGAGTTTCAGTTGAAAACACAGTGAAGAACAAATGAATGCATCCGGCTCTTTTTTTTTTTTTTTTTTTTTTTCCTATTTCATCTGGTGCTGTTTCCTGGCTCATAGCGGTTCTGTAAAGGTACACGAGTTTGCAGTTTGTCTAAGCATGCCAGAAAGAACAAGTTGACTGGAAGGAATAAATGAAATACTGAAAGTGCAAAAAAGTGAGCAAGCTACTTTTCTGTCACTGTAGAATTATAAAATTTTTTAAAAAGTTTTACTTGTAGCCTCAAAAATGCCAAGGTATTCTGCAGTTCCTATTCATTGGAGTAGGAATATATAAATGTAACAAGCCAGGCCCTTGCATTTTTGCAAGTACTTAAAATTGGCTTTTTCATATTAAAATTACTATTATATACTGAAACTGTTTTTCATTCAAGAAAGCACTCACAGCCAATATAATTTATCCCATCTTAAGTGCACCCAAGACCTCCATGCCCAGTGTGATCAGTTCCCAATTACTGTATTAACTATCATCAGCAAATTTATATTAGAAGCGATAAGACATATCCAGCACTGAAAACTTCGGTCTTTTGCCAGTATGACCTAAAGATGATTTAGCCATCTTAAGAACTGCTTTCTGGCCATTTTCCCTGGTACCACATTAATTTTAAAATGTCATGTTTTTTCACTTGGTGTCAGCATCCTGAATTCAGAATATTTTAACCTAGTTGTAAAAGAAACAACTTTTGCCAGCCTGGATGTAATTTCATGTCATAAAACTCCTCAAACAGGAAAGCCTCAGCAAGAACATCTTTGTTGCCTTGTCTTGCAACACCTCCTTTGGAGGGTCAGCCAGGCTGGCAGCTGGGACGCTGCCACCTATTCCACACGCTGCTGTGTTTCAAGTGATGCCTCTGTTGGGTTTTTTAGGGTTTTTTTATTTCAACATTGCATATCAAAAATATTTTAATTATGTCTTTCAGAAAAGTGTGTAACTTGTAGAATCAGATTTCTTCCACTTGGGAAATCCCCTGTATCTGTGTGCTCATATTGCCTTGAGGTTACCATCACTGGAAGACGCTCTTTTTCAGTTATTTCTTCTACCTTGTTCTTCCTTTTACTGTTTTGGGGTGTAAATAGTAGGGAAAAGGACATGGGGACTGACAGCCTTTGTCTGTACTGTGGGCTGTGACTGTTCTGTCCCAAGTGTGAGTCAGAGCAGTCGCAGTGAGTTTTTGCGCTCCTCAAACCCCATGAAATAAATTACGGTTTTACAAGGTTCACCCTGAAGCTAGTACAGCCCTTCAAGGTGCTGCATGTCCATGCTGCATTTCCATGGAGGTCATCTTCACCCAGAGGGAAGGAGCTTCAGAAAGCCATTTTACCTTCTTCGAGGCATGCTTACTCGGTGAATATGGCACAAGGAGGCCCTAATAAAACAAAGAAACAACCCAACAACTCTCTCTGTGGGACTTTGCAGGATATCTGTTGTGCAAGAGTGTTTCTAAGAGTTTATTCAACAACATCAAGCATACGCTATGGTTCTGAAGTGCATTACAAATATATAGAAATCTAAAATTAGCATGTTTACCATTAGGGCATCTGTTCTATTTTAAGAGTAGGAAGTTTTGTATTCCTTGATACCTTTTTTTAATAAATATGTTAATAAATATATTCAGATGACTAAAGAATTTTGTAACTATAACTGGTAAAAAAAAAAAAAGATTTCTCCCAGAAAAATGTTCAAAT
>NW_010139416.1:0-6177 GCF_000699245.1 Pterocles gutturalis | reverse complement strand
AGAGTTATTTTAATCTTTCCACATAAGCGAGTGTACATCTAGCCTCCAAATCACTTTTACTGCTCTTTTCTTTCATTATTCTTTCTTGTCATCTTTTCTAGTCATAGGATGCCAGAACGGAACGCAGTATTTCAAGTGTAGTCACCAGTGCTAACAGGGAGGGAAAGTATCATCTTCCTCCTTTGCTGAGAGAATGTGCGGCCTCCACAAAAAAATCACTGTCCTCCTTGTTCCTCCCACCCCCTTCCAATTTCTAAATAGGCATTCCTTTCAAAACACCTGGGATGCAGTAACCCAGAAAGATGCAAAGACTTGAGATAAAGTAGGAGAAGGCTGAGAAGGCAAAGAAAAGAGGAAGAGTTCAGGAGAGGAGGACTATATAAACCTACGTGTGTCACAGTGGTCAAAAGCAGGGAACAAAGCATCGGTGATCGTGGAGGAAAAGAAGCAGGGAACCGATTTGCCAGGCTTTTTAATCTTGTGTATTTAATCATACTTGTAACTAAGTGGAGGCAAATCCTAACCAGGCAGTGAGGTTGCATTTTACATCTGCTTTGTCAGATCATAAACAATGGCACAACGTGTAAGACAGTGGAGAGCCAAACCCCATATGTTCTCAAATCTGCTGAGCCTTTTAGATGCCTTTTTTTTTTTTTTTCCAAATGGGGAATTCATTAAAATCAACTCTTCCCTACAAAGAGTTTCAGTTTCAACAGATGAACGTGTTTTCATTAAAAAGGCTTTAGGTGGAAATACTCCCAACGGGCAGTTCTCTGTGGTTAGAGCTCCCGCAGCCCTGCGTGCTGAAGCCAGCCCCCCTTACCCACTGGGGAAGCAGGGCAAGCCGGGAAACACCCTTGGCACCACGAGTGGCTCAGCACGGCACAGCCTGTGGAGTGAGGAATGAGTGGGACTGTTGTCTGAAGTGTGAAGAACACATTGGCCCAGATTCCCTGCAGATCTGGGTTTCTGCTTTTCAGAGCCAGCAGTGAAAACAATGAGTTTCGGCTTTTCCTTCCTTTCCCCATCAATAGCTAGCTGACTGCCCTTCACCTGTGACATCTTTTAGAAGCAGATGTCGGCTGGAACCCAGCACCTCGATCCAACCAGGTGCCTTCTGCACACACTAGAACTACGACAAAATTTAAGGTTGGCCCAAAACCCAGGATTTTAAGTTCCACATCCGCTGAGAGGGGCTGTGTGCAGCAAGGCAGGTCCCCATGGCAGAGAGCAACACTAATCCAACAGATAATCCTTGGTGCCTGCTTCCTAGCATTGCCATCAGACTTCTAGATTGTTGCTCCTTGAAAGGACATCCCAAGGAAGACACTAACAATATA
Source organism: Pterocles gutturalis (assembly GCF_000699245.1). NCBI lineage: Eukaryota > Metazoa > Chordata > Aves > Pterocliformes > Pteroclidae > Pterocles > Pterocles gutturalis. The sequence continues at coordinate 4,837 of NW_010139416.1, read as the reverse complement.
CAAGTTTGCCAGCTGAAGCCTACTCACGTGAGCTGCCCTGCAGTGAGAATCAGAGGAATAAGGAGTAATCAGAAGGCAGGTCCTTTTGGTCCTTCGAAAAGGACTAAAATCAGAAGGCTTATTTTGCAGAAGGAAGAGTTTTACTGGCTGTAGTGATGTACTCTAAGTAGAATTTACATGGAACTTAGTCAATGTCATAGAACTAAATTGTTAAACTAATGAAAAAAAATACCATTTAAAAATCCATATAGCAATGTAAAAGACATGCATTGTTCCTGAGCAAGGAACAAAGAAAAGCAGGACTGAAAGTTTAGCCTGACCTGTTCAAGCATGTCAGATTCTCAGTTATATTCTGATGAACTTGTAAGCAGCTATTCAATGTGTCTACTGCTGCGGATTCTCTACGTGTCAGAGCACGCACAGCTGGAGTACATCAGAGGGATGTGCACACAGTGGCAGTACGTGGAGTACAGCAGGTCCTCTTCCCAAGTCATCCAAGTGGTCCCCAGTGTATTCTTGACTCCAGCTCTGGTAGGAAATCACCATCATTTCCTTCTCATTTGAATAACTAATTTTAATAATAAACCACTACTGGGTATAGAGACAGACGTTTTGGAAAGAAGGCGAGCGGGTAAAGAGTCTGTCTCTACAGTTTCACCAGTTTTCAGTATTGCTTATATTCAGGAGGGGCACTTTGTCTCCTATCGTCTCTTCAATCTCCACATAAGGCACGCAGGAGTCCCCAGAATTTAGAACAGTATGTTATTACACATACCCAGCTAACATATTTTTAAAGACCCCCCAAAAGGGTTACTTTTAGCTAAAATTGTTTTCTGTTAGTACTGGGAAATTTTAATATGTTTCCGTGCTATTAAAAATCAGCATTCTTTGTATTAGAGTGACTTTTGATATTTTAATATAAAAAGCAATAAGAAAACACAAACATGGTTTTATCTTGCATAGTGATGAATGGCTGCATGATTTCCACGCAGATGCATAGATAATCAAAGGATTTATCCTGCATTCATAATAAAGACATTGAAAACCAGAACAGACCACCAGATTATTTGGACAGGGTGGTTTTGGGTCTGGAACAAAGTGCTAAGTTAAAAAAAAAAAAAAAGAAATTAATATTATTTTCTGTATTGTTTCAATTTATATAAAAATTGATAACTATATACAAAAACGTAAGTGCACCTAAAAAGAAAACCAGAACATGAATGTTTATGAGTGTGAGCATGTGAATGCTGGATAAAACATTCAAACAAGAATTCGAGGCAGCATTTGGTTGCCGAAGTATTTTTATGGCACCATTTTAAGATTTCTGGTGGTGGTGTTTCTTCACATGAAGCCAAGTCCCGAGGGAAACAGAAGGTGTCCTTTGGAGGACCTGCTGGATCTTTCCATGTGAGGAAGCAGATGGAACTTGCAGCTTGTTCTTCCACTTTTGTGGGAAGATATTTTTGGTAAAAGAGAAGAATTCTGGTCTCTGTGCTACTGCTCACTTGGTGTATAATCTTTAGCACATCATAAATACTCTTCCAAGGCCACTTCCTATGAAGTGCTGAGTATCTTCAGACAATATTGAGACAACGTAGAAACATTTAACAGAAGAAACAGAAATTTCCCTGTCAGTAAAGAAAAAAAAAATTAAAGAGAAGATGATAGCTATGGCATGGCTCCACACTATTCCAGCCCCCTGGCCATCAGCTGGAGTCAGGCCACTCAGATTCTCCTAAGAGGCATCCAGCATGGTTTAGTAGCTGGCCAAGGGGCTTTGTGAAGATTATTTAGGATGGGGTTCATCTCAATTAACTTAATTAACAGCCTCGTATTTCAGTGTTTAAAATAATCCTCCAGGTTTTCCTAAGGACAGCGGAGTGACATCAGCACCTACAAATGCCACTTGATTCCTTCCTAAGGTGAGAGCCTTAAAAGGGACAGAGCGACTTCAGAAATGTCAGGTTACGACAGGTTGTCCCTGCGACTCTGCACTTCTTTAGGTAGGTGTCACATTTTCACTTTGGGGGAGGTGAAATGCTGGGCTACTGATTTTCGAAAGCAAGTTCTTGTCACTGTTACATGAAGTAAGCTTTAATCTTCTGGAGGAGGATGGTCAGAGGTTTCCTTTGTGATTCCAGATGACCAGCACGTCACCCAGCCTCAGCCTAGAGCAGCAGAACCACCGAGAGACTGAAACATTGCCTGAAACCCCGCACCTAACCTGAGCTTCTCAGTCAACCCGCAGGAATATCAGCTGCAGGAACAGTTTCCCAATGCAAATTCACAAATCAATCAACTGTAATAGCCAAAACTGACCTGAAAATACACCAGGTTTTTTTTTTCCCCTTCATTTTCCTAGTACACACTATGAACACGTCCTCTGAGAAAAGTTGTTTTATTTAAACAAGAAGAGAAGAAAGCAGATTAACAAGTGTTTTTCATCCTCTTCCAAGCTTAAGCAGGTTTAGCAGGTGCAATTTACTACTGGAATAATAGGAAATAATAGGAAAATATTTGTTAGCTATTATTTGCATTACAGCAGCACATGCAAGCACCTGTCAGTGAGCACTCCACAAACACAGAACAAAACCATGTTCCCTGCCCAAAGAGCTAACTTGCTCTGCGGGGCAAGAGGCACAGACCCATCTGGTCAGTCGTGGAGAGCCAGGAGCCACGAGGACAGCTTTGGTCAGCACCATGAGCAGATCAGTGTAATTGCTCTTAATTGTATTATTCCATTAAAATGTATCTAAACGTTTTATAAAAAACAGTTATGGATATGCTCAATAAGTACTTTTTCTATTATTTATCTCAGATTCTTTGTTGTTATTTCCAATTACCTGTTTTTAAAAGCTGTCTCCTTTTGGAAACTACCTCTTGCTGGTCACTGAATTTAACTCTTCTCTAGTAGGCCAATTTTTTTTTTCTTTGACTTTTTCAAATAATTTTAATAGATGAGGAGAACGTGTCTTTCTCTTACAAAATGTGGGATATTTTTACCTATCTACTTTTCTAAGCATTATACTAAGACAGGTACGTGAATCTGGAAAGCAAATACCTTTTAACAAACAAAAACCTCCTGCAGTGTAATGCCACTCCTTTTCTGACTCAACATCAAAGCAATAACTTCCCAAACTTCTGGAACTGCTTGTGAGTCCAAGATCTCACTTGTATCACTGTTACTTCAGCTACTCTGTATTTCCTTGTGTCCATAATCCTCATGTAAAGAGCACCCTGGTCTATCAGCTTGGCAGCCCCTGCCTGCCAGCCAGCCCCATACTTTTTGGCACCTTATTACCCCTGTCAGGCCAGAGACGTGTCCTGGTTTCAGCTGGGACAGAGTTGACTTTCTTCATAGCAGCTAGTGAGAGGCTGTGTTTTGGATTTGTGCTGAGAAGAAGGCTGATCACATACTGATGTTTGTAGTTGCTGCCAGGACAGTCAAGGACTTTTCAGCTTCTCTGCTGGGCCAGTGTCTGCAGGGGCAGGAGAAGCTGGGAGGGAGCACAGCCCCAATTACTAGCCTAGGATTCGATCTTGGGTTTAGGGTTGAGACCCAAACTGGCCAATGGTCTGTTCTATATCATACACGTCATGCCCAGTACATAGGTGAGGGCTCTCCAGAAGTTCATCCCTTTTGCTCTGGGTTAGCTCTCTTGCTCCAGGTCATCTCACTCCACGTGGTCCCTCTCTCATGGTCATCTCCCTCCCTCGGTGAGCTCTCGGTCTGGGATGCTTGGACTCTTATCTCCACTCCGGGAGGGCAGTTTTGGGACTCTCCCTGCTCCAGGATCATTAGCCAGGAACAGGCTTGTCATCCATCTGGTGGTGAGCAGTATCACTGTGTATCACCCATTTGTATATATTACTACTATTACCATCATTACTATTATTTTCAATATTATTGTAGTTCAGTTATTAAATTGTTGTTATCTCAAAACACAAGTCTTTTTCTTTTCCCTTTACCCCTTTAATTCTCTCCCCCATCCCCAAGAGGGTGAGCAAGGGGTTGTTGTGGCGTTTTGCTGCTAGCCAGGGTCAAAGCTACAGCAAGAGGGGAGCACAGTCCTACAGAAAGCAGTGCTTTAGCTCATTATTCTCCAGATTCTCGGACAATTTTCTCAAGACTTCATAGTGGATTCATCTGTTCATTTCCCTCATGGCTTTTGACAGCTGTAAAATTTCTGCTGACTTTACCAAAAAAGAAAAAAAAAAAAAAAAAAAAGGAACCTAGTTGATCAGGAAAGCAGAAGGAGTGTAACCCTGACATATGGGTAGAGGAAATCTTGTGTAAGCAGTCATCGGAAGGGTAAGGAAAGCCCAAAGCAGTCACAGACCCTAAGTGCTCTGATTCACATTGCTGAACTGGTTCTTTGAACATACCAGTATGCCTTCTGCATTAACTGGATATTATTTAACTATCGGAATCGCCTCACAGGGACCCGTGGCCCAGTCCAGCCCCCGTGACAGCTCCCACCAGTCACCCCTTCCTCAAATACCCGCCCCACGGCGTAACCCAAGCGAGTTACCCAGCGGCAAAGGAGCATCTGTACCACCCACGTTGTTCAGCCGTGCCCAGGTGCTTCTGGTTCAGCCCCAGCGACTGAAACCGGTATTTTACATACAGACAGCTATTTAGGCTTTTCCCTCAACATAATAAAGTTTAAAGCTCAGACTTAAGATGTGAATTTGTGGGGTTTTTTATTAATTATTATTTCTTTTACAACATGTAAAGATCCCCATGTGTTCGGGGTTTGCTTGCTTTAGTTTTGCAGCTGGTTCGGGTAATTTTTTTGTTGCTGGTGCAACCCTCCCCGAAACGCCTTTCCTGGCT
>NW_010139415.1:0-45837 GCF_000699245.1 Pterocles gutturalis | reverse complement strand
CCGTGCCGAGGGGACAGCGCTGACCTCCAGGCGGTGGGGGGGAGGTTGTGAGGCGCGTTTTATGGGGAGAAAGTCTCGTGTTTCGGGAACAGGCCGCACCGGGTGGGTTTAAACCTGTCCTCGAGGTTCGTGAGGGGATGTGGGTGCGTGTGGTGAGGGGAAGAGTTTGTCAGGGTGATAGAGCCAGCGTCCCCGTGGCTTGCTGGTATTCATGGTGGGTTGGGAGTTTGGTTTGGTTTTTTTTTTGGTTTTTTTTTTTTTTTTTTTTTTATTTTTTAGATGACTAGGAAAGAAATTTATGGATTTTTTTTAAAATTTATTGAGTGTATTGGTCACTTTTATGTAACTTTTGTTGCAGTTGCATAATGGCAGAAGCTAACGCCTCTCCGCTGAAGCACTTTGTGCTGGCTAAAAAGACAATCACTGCCATCTTCGACCAGCTGCTGGACTATGTCACAGAAGGAGCAAGTTTTGTGGAAGGTTAGCTTTCCTCGTAAACAGAAGGGTTTTGTGTGTTACTTTGAATACATTTTACAACACTGCAGCGTACGTTATGACATACATTGGTATGCTGTTTGTGTAAACTTATGCCTTCAGAAAGAGTCATGTTTTTCTTTTGACCCCAATTTTTTTTTTATGCCTGGGATGGTTACGCGTATGAAAAGCTGATTGCGTTGCTTGGGCTGGTTGCCCAACCTCGTTTCCATGAGGGTGAAAGTTTAACTGCTCTAGTGTTTATAGTCCTGTTGAGATTTGTTTTACATAGAAGAAAGGGCAAACAGGTTCTGCCCTTGTTCAGGAGGAAAGTAGATGAACGAGATGTAATGCAAAGAACTACTGGTTACACTCTCGGAAGTTTTACCCGTGTGGAAGTGCATGAGTTGCTGCATGGAGGTGGTTGCTCATCGCCCCTGTGAGCTGTGCAGGGAGGAGACAGCCCAGCCTAGCTGCTGTGTCTGTGAGAGGTCCTGGTTTCCCTTTCTAAAGGAGGCAGGTGTCCAAAGAGCAGGGCGAATCAGCACAACAGGCTGTGCTCACAGGCTTATCAAAGAGGTTCATTCAAATTCTGAAGTTTTTTTCTTCTGCTTAGATGATGATAGGTTTTAAATCCAGCAGTTACACTGTTGATTTATCTGCAGTGATTTATGTCATGATTTCACAAGTTCTTGTGGCGGAGCTGTCAAATGACAAGGGCTGATAGCAGTTTCTGTGGTGGGGTTTTGTTTGTTTTGTTTTCTTACTGCTGCGTAATTAAAATTTGCACAGATCTTTAATGGCATGTGAAGTACTGATAATCTGCATCTTGTATCCTGGAGCATGTACTCTGTATGTGATTGCTTTTATGTTATTCTTTTTCTACATGAAGCAACATACAGGAACCCAGAGCTTGAGCGCATAGCAACAGAAGATGAACTAGCAAAAATACAGGCGTATAAAAATAAGTTAGCAGTCATCGGTGAGGTGCTGTTACGGAGACACATGAAAGTGGCATTTTTTGGCAGGTAATTAAGGGAACTACCAGAACTTAATTTGATCCTTTTTTAATTTTTTTTTTTTGGTCCTCTTGCAGGACTTAGTGTCTGTATTTGTACTTTAATGCACTGGAATTAGTGCTTCATAATGTAATTATTGTTTGAAATATAGTCCATAAACCTACGTTCACTCTTATCTAATTGATGATGAATATTTCTTCGATGCCGTCTTGCTCTATGACTGTAGATTATGTGTGTCTTGTTACATGGTTTTCATTGATAACTGGTGTGAAATAATGATCCTGTGTAACTCCCTTATTTGACTTTTGAAGGTCTGAGTTTGTCATCTTCTTCTCCAGAATGGCTTTTTTTTTTTTTTTAATGTGGTGGGTTTGTTTTTTTAATATCTTTGTTTTACTGGACTATTACTCATAAGAACTTTTGTGTTTGATCATAAGTTGAGCTAATATCTTTTACAAATCCTTATGTAGATTGAGGTATACCAGCTAAAGCACACTTACCAGTATAGTTGGGCTTGTTGGGCCAGTATGTGTTATGCAAATAATAATTGGTTTTCTTGTTGATACCAAGAAATATTTTTGGAATTGCTATTCAGATGAACTTTTCCTGCACTCCCTATTCTCCGCTGGCAAGCTGGACTGGCTTGAAGCTCTGTTACCCAAAACAGCATGCAGTATGTGGGCCTGATGCAGTTAAACGGGGATGCATTCAGTTTCAGACAAAGGTGTGTGTAATGCTACTGTACGGTGCTCAGAGTGCTTTTATTTTCTTTCCTTCTAGAACAAGCAGCGGGAAAAGTTCGGTCATTAATGCAATGCTGTGGGATAAGGTGCTTCCTAGTGGGATTGGGCACACCACGAACTGCTTTCTCAGTGTGGAAGGGACGGATGGAGATAAGGCTTATCTTATGACAGAAGGATCAGATGAGAAGAAGAGTGTCAAGGTACAGTCTGTGAATGATTAATGCTACTTTTCGCCGTAACCATTTCTCAAAAGATTTGTCTTCTAACAATGATTTCAAGTCTAGCAGAAGTATACGGCTAACACATTCTGCATTTTTAAGTTCTTAATTCAGGAGTTTAAAGCTAAAGTGGTCTACTTCACAGTTTTTCTTTGATGTCTCAGAGAAACAACGGACGCATGTCTCATAGCATAGCGTATGTTGAGTGACTTATTTTTGTAGGGCTGAGAGTAAGTTCTGTTACTTGCTAAGGATTCGGAATCCGCCTCTCATTTGACGTTATGGTGCTTAGCTTACTTAACAGCTCACAACGGTATGTGAAACCTCTGAGGTAAATTCACGATGGCACTTGGAATCATGCATTGTAGTCCTGTAGAGATTACCACTTGGTGAATAAACTCCTGTCTGGGTTTCAAGGCAGAACTTGATCTTTAGATGCTGGTGAGTCTTAAGAGCTTAAAAAAATCACAAATATTCAGCAGAAGGAAGTATGAACACTGTTATCCTGTTCAAGGTAGATCCTGTCCAGGTTTGCTTGAGAACATATTCATGTTTGTCTTCTCTTTGTTCCCTTTATAGACAGTCAATCAGCTTGCTCATGCGCTTCACATGGATAAAGATTTGAAAGCTGGCTGTCTCGTCCATGTCTTTTGGCCCAAGTCAAAGTGTGCCCTGCTGAGAGATGATTTGGTTTTAGTGGACAGGTATGTTTTCTGTTTTAGTGGATGTTTTCTTAAATAAATTAGCCATTATAATGTTTAGAAAAGAGACTGATTTACTGATTGTGTTTTGGTTGTTAGGTTGCAAAATTATTGAAAGGGGTTTGGTTTTTTTTTTGAGAACACAATGTATGTTCTTTTATATATACTTTTGCCTGTCATCACCCTGCTAATTTTGGCATTGTAATAGTTGGAACAGACAAGTGACTTGTCCCTTAATCAGCTCAATCACTAGCTTTTGGTTGAGGATACTTCTACCTTTGAAAGAAACAGCATGAAAGTGTGAATAGGGTTGTTGCACGAACGACCTTTTGCCCATCACCTGTCTTTAAATGCTTCAGATTGATTATGTGAAGTGTAAGCAATCTGGCCTTCGTTTTTAAAAGCTTCTGATAAGAGTTTCAGTGCTTACATATCAAAGTAATGGGTGACCTCAAAATGTCACTGTGGCTATGTCGTCTGTGTGTGCCTGTGTGTTGGGCTAGCATTTGCTACAGTTTGTGTATTTAAAGAATTCCAAAAGTTGTTGCTTTGTCTATATCAAATGCCCATATTCCTGGCCACTGACGTATGACCTGGTTGTGTTTTTTTCGACTGTTAGGTGATCTATACCTAATGTGTGAATGAATATAGATTGAATTTGAAAGCAATTCACTCACGTATGAGTGAGTTTGTAAGTATGATTTCTTCACATCCAGCAAAATAACAGCCAGAGTGTATGCTGGTAAATTGTAGTGCTTTTTGTTGCATCTCTAATCTTGCACCTTTGAAATCACTGGGAGTTTGTAGTTGTTTTCTTGGGTGCAAACTCAGGTCCTGTGTTAGTCATAGAGAAAGCCAGCCCGGCTGGCACAGGGAGCTGGTTGGTTTGACGCATTTCTGGACTTGTAAGCTCATGCAGTTGTGCTGTCTGTTTGGGGGCATGTGTGCAGCAAAAGTTTGCTGGAAGCCCAGAAGGGATCCTTGTATAGATATGATACAAGGCATGATTTGATCTTCACCGTCTTGGTTGCTAAAGGTGAAACATATAAAGGAGGAAAAAACCCAGCCTGAAATTGGAGAGAAGAGGTATTTGTAAGGATAAAGTAATTTTTTTACTGTTAAATAGAGCAAATTTGAACCAGTGGTAGTTGAGGTGTTGGAAACATGATCTAATGCTCGTATTCCACTTATTTTTTTTAAAACTGACCACTGTAGTTTTAACTTCATTTTAGTTTCTTACTAAATCTAAGCACAGCTTGCATAGCATATCACTCTGAAGTAGGCCTTTATTAATGGAAAAAATACTTTATGAACAACTGTCACTTTTGATTAAAATTTGAAACTTGGGATACAGGGAAGGGGGACCATTCTGTGAGACTGCCTGGATTTCTGGTGAACTGCCTGTCAGTTCCCTTGGCTCTTATATTCATTCTGCATATTTGTTCATTAGAAACTGCATTTAGGAGTGAGTAAATGGTCCAGTGAGTTATGACTGATAAATGCCAAATGGTAATTGGGTTTTGCTATGTTTGCATTAAGCTTGAGGTAAGCATCAGTCTAAAAATATAAAGCTTTGTATCTTATAAGGTCCTTAGGCAATCCCACTCTTAGTTTTATCGGTTTCTAAAAATCAAATACTCCCTTGCTGTGTAAATACGAGTTTGTGTGTTTTATTCTTAACAGTCCTGGCACAGATGTCACTACAGAACTGGACAGCTGGATTGACAAATTCTGCTTAGATGCTGATGTGTTTGTCTTGGTTGCCAATTCTGAATCCACTCTCATGAACACGGTATGATGTGTGATGATTTTACGTTACTTCTTCATGTAAATAACCTTTATTCTATAAAGCCTTGTTTCAAGAGACAAAAGACTTCTGTATACCTTGGAGCCTAAATATTGTATGACTCAGAACGAGAGCATGCAGGGGGGCTAAAGGAGCTGTTGTGATGCTGAAAATACAAGACCAGAGATTTGCTTTAATTTTGTAGTGATCTCAAGTTTTGACTAAACTAAGCATTGTGAGTGCGACAAAATAAAGTTTGTAAGTTATTGAGAGACTGTGAGAATGTAGTTTAATGCTACTGAGAAATCTCTTGAAGACTTTTATTAAGCCAGGTGTAGACAAATGAAATGCCCTGATTGTTCTGAGCATAGTTCTGGCATGCAGTGTCTGAACTTTCTAATTATTGAGGCAATTTTTAATACAATAAAGAACTGAAGGTACAAAGGCAGTATTTTCTTGCATTCTAGCAGATTAGAATAGTTTGGTAGAAATCTGAGAAGCACATAAAATGAGTTTAAAAATGTTGCATTCCATCTTCTGAGCCAAATCCACGAAGACTCAAATACAAAAGAGATGTGATTTAAAAGGAAAAGAAAGAAGATTCTGACAGCATCCAAGGCAAAGAGAGGATTTGGCACAACTATGGCTTTATTTTCTCCATTATCTTACATGAAGGATGCTTTTTGGCTTTTAGTATGGAGGTAGTCTAGAAATTGTCTGCATTATATGCATTCCATAGTTGGTTTGGTTTTTTTAATTAAAAAAAGGAAGAAGAAAAGATTGGGTTTTAGTGAACACCTTGTTACTATATAGATGCATGGAAACAACAGGGACCTGCGTACCAGATTTTAGTTTGGTGTAATGAAGTAACAGAGAAGAGGCCAAATTTGATTTGGTTCTCTCATTTTCTCAGGAGAAATGAGCCATTAAAAACAATCCAACTGGGATAGTAAATATGCAGGACAGGTTATTAGACTGTACACCTACTGCAAGATTCTTTTAATTTTGTATTGGTCTGATCCTTCACACCCAGTCATAGAAGTGCTAGTCTGCTTTTTAATGTGATTTTTGGCCAATCTGTTCCTTGTTGGGCAGGGCTGTGAAAGCTGCTAAATAGGCATAGGTTAGTCTTGCAGTTTGTTCGAAGCATTAAAGTCTTGCTGGTTTTTTTTGGCTGCCATGCTTATAAATCCCCACTTAACACTGAGCACCTTGTAATTATTAGAACTGGAAATAACCCATGTCCAGGCTGTATATTGGAAGGAAAGGAAGTAGATCTTAGCTGTGATTGAGGCTTTGTCTCAGTAAACAGCTCTCTTACTCTTTCTCATTTTTAATTTTTTCAGCCTGGTAGTCACAAATGAAGTTGCCTTTAACAGTTATGCAACTGCTCTAAAGCATTTCTGTTTTACTTTGCGTTGTGGCAGATGATAATGTCTTTCTTCATCTGTACAAGTTTATCCTTCAGGTAAAGCATGTGATACCTATGTTCTCATCCTCCTTAGGCGTTATTTTTAGCTCTTACCATAACAGGTTTGAGAATATTTGGCAGCTACTACACAACCACAGATTTTTTGCATGAACATGATTTTTCTAATATTCCCTCATAAATTGTCTTCAGACAAAGTTCTTATTTCTGCAACAGTTATCTTGTTCACACATACTTACTCCCTGACTGATGGAGACTAACGTATCTCCAGCGTTGTGTCCAGACTATGTAGTCGTGTCCTGCTGCAGATTCAAAAAGCTTATGGCAGCACAGAGATCTCTTCTGTTTGACCTGTGCTGAGTGGGGATTCACTCTGTCACGACTTACCCATTATGACTATGGAAACAGCAATGATGGGTGGTAGGTATGGGCAAGGGACCCAAATATGTTTTCAGGTACCTGCATATCTTATTTTTAAAATGAGAACATGCAGCAATGGCTTTTTTTCCCCTGTAGCTTAAGCTGTGCATCCTCATATAGGAAATGTAACTTCTCTGTAGTTCAAGCTGATGTTGTCCAGTTGAAGAATACAGTTAGAGGGTGTTTTTCTGGATGTAGAAACCAGATTTGGCAGGGTGAACAGGAGCATATTGGTAGTTTAAAATAAAGACGACTTCATAGTTTTAGCCAAGCATCTTATTTAAAAAAACAAAATGAGCAGATACAGTCATTACTGTGTATGTTCTTTTTTTCCTTCCTGTCTTTCCCAACAATATTTTCCGTGTCTCGCAATTGCAAGCAAATTTAATAGAGGGCTAAGAGTAGCAAAGGAGATGAAGTTTTGTGATAGTAAGAGTGCAAGAAGGAGGGGGGAAAAAAAAAGACAGTGAATGACATGATAGATTTATAAAAACATAGACTTTCTTTTCCAGTGTTTTATGAACTATTTGTTTTGGAAGCTTTCTTAATTTGTATTTGTACCTGTTTTTAGAGAAGCTTGCAGTATATTCGACTTAGCATTGGCATTGGTTTTAAGTCATTTAATGACTATTGAATTGTCATAAGTCTTTTTTCATGTTGGATATCTGTGTTTTTTAATGCTAATGAATGATTTTTAATAGGAAACTTTTTGAAAAGCTTGTTTAACTTCAGGATTTGTTACAGAAGAATGTGTGACTCTGGTTTGGATGTCTGGGGAGTTATCTGTTTGTGCTTTAATTCTTAGGAAAAACATTTTTTCCATAAAGTGAACGAACGACTTTCCAAGCCGAACATCTTCATCTTGAATAATAGATGGGATGCCTCTGCATCAGAACCAGAATATATGGAAGATGTAAGTGACTTGATGGCTCTTATTTGTGTTGATTTAGGGAAAAAAAAAAAAAGTCTTATATATATATAAAAGACAAGGCCTCCAGATGTGTAAAAGCATGCAAAATTGCCTAGGTAATGCAGCTGTTAATATGAAAACACTAGCTTTGTTTTATTAACAAAAGGATAAGTTATTTGGTCAGAAAATGGAAATAAGTTATTCTTTCTTCAGAGCAAAAAGCAACCTGCAGTTCAAACTATAACAGATGCAGGCAGGTAGTACAGTGGGAAGCTTGTTTAGAACCTTTTTCCTTCACAATTAATCTTGTTTTCATCCGCTTTGTATTACCTTTTATTCCTGTAGTGGTAGTGTAGCCTGAGGCTGCAGTTTATACGTGTATAAGGTAGCTGGCAGTGTTAGATGGTAACAGTTCAGTGTGCTCTTCAGATCTTTCCAGTGGCAGCTAGCTCACAGTGATGCTTATTTGTCTGTATATGGGGAATGCCAGGAACTGACTGAGATACCTGACTGCCATAAATACAGTTGTAGAAGAAAGTATTGTTGCTTCCAGGGCTGTTCAAATGGTTAAAAGCAGCTGCTGCATGCTTCAGTAGGATTAGAAGGTATCTGCTGTCTAAGGGTTGTTCGGCATCTGTTTCTGACTCTGATGTTCTGATATGATCACAGCTCAGCTTTTGCTTTTTTGTCTCATGAGCTTTTTACCTTTTCCTTAGGTGCGCAGGCAGCACATGGAGCGCTGTCTGACTTTTCTAGTTGATGAGCTCAAAGTTATTGATCCTGTAGAAGCGAGGAATCGCATCTTTTTTGTTTCAGCAAAAGAAGTTCTGAGTGCCAGAAAACAGAAGGCCCAAGGAATGCCAGAGGGTGGTGTGTAGGAACTCTTGCTTTTCCTCAAATACAGAAAAATATCATAAAACCTGATAAATAAAATTTTCTAAGATATAATCACTGCTGTGAGGTATTGCTCTCTCCCTTATGGTTCATTATGTTTCACAGGTGGAGCACTTGCTGAAGGATTCCAAACAAGATTCCAAGAATTCCAACATTTTGAGCAGATATTTGAGGTATTTATGATGGGCTTTTTAGATTGGCTGGTTTTTAATGCAAAGGTAGCTTTTGCTTATGCTCTAGTTTAATTTTACTGAACATAACCTGCGTTAGCAAGTGGAGGAGTGCAAGGTATTCAAACGATGTGACAGCTTTGATGTGATATGGAATAGACTATTGACCAATTTGGGTCTCAATCCTAAACCTAAGGTCAAATCCTAGGCTAGTAATTGGGGCTCTGCTCCCTCCCAGCTTCTCCTGCACCTGCAGACACTGGCAAAGCAAAGAAGCTGAAAAGTCCTTGATTGTCCTGGCAACAACTGTAAACATCAGTGTGTGATCAGCCTTCTTAGCACAAATCCAAATACAGCCTTTTACTAGCTACTGTGAAAAAAGTTAACTCTGTCCCAGCTGAAACCAGGACACTTGTCTGCGGGCTCTGTTCTCACCTTGACTAGGAGGTTAGTTGTTAGAAATAAGTATTGTTCAGAGAGGGAAGGGACCAAAACTGGACTCTTAGCTCTTGTTGTGAGATCTCAGTACCAGTATAGTCTATATGAAAAGAGATGGTGCTCTTAGAAAGAAGTGTCACTTATAACCATGAGCTGGTGAAATATTTACTGTATAGTAAGCCTTATTTTGCTCTGAAGTTGTAGCTTTGTAATTAATTCTTGTAGTTCGGGACACAAATAGTAAATTCTGTTTCACCAATGTAAATCTAAGTATTTACTTGCCTTTTTAGAAGCAGAGTTTTGAAGTTATCACCATTATCTACCTCTTAGCTATGATACTCTGAACACTATTTTTGCGTCCTTGTTGCTGTACAGAATCCATTCTTCACCCTCAGTTTACCTGTGTTCATAGTTGGAGTTTAAAGTCTCTTCATAAGTAGGACTGACTGAGTAATTTCTTTGTGATTGGATCCATTTGCTTCACTGAATTTGGTCACTCTAATTAAAGCCATTCTTGGATATCTTAAGGAGGCATTTTGGATATGCCTTAAAGGTTTTGTGTGGTATGTATCGGCATATCTCATGCAACATGAGCCTAAATGGCGTGACTATAGTTTGTATAATCAATTATTTTTCTGTAACGTATTTTGCCATGTGCTGTACCCAAAGCTTTTTTGACAAAATCTCATAGTTAAGCACTCAAACACTTGGATATTTCAAGATTAAGTTGGACGTATGATTTGTTAAATGATGTGATGCTATGAGTGCTCAGCACATCTGTAAATCGGATATCAGTCTCAAGTTGGCCACCAAAATGAGAATCGCTGATCACAAGGTCACAACCATGGCAAGTTTCTTTGGCAGAGGCAGGGACAAAAAAGAATTCTGTGACAGCACTGAATGGCCCTAAAACAAGGTTTTTTTCTTTCCCATTATCTGTTTCATTTGCTGCACACCTTCCGACTCCAACAGTGAGAGTAGGGTCTGTTATGTTTTTCCCTGCTCAGCCATGTTTCATCCTGAATTCATAATAAATGGCTTTGAATAGGAGTGTGATCACATCACTTAAAGAGCATGACAACATGTGCTAAATTAAGATTGCCAAAGCAATTTAAATTTTGAGTGCTTGATATTGCAGCACATTCAGGTTTTGTGGGCCATTTCCTAAGTTATAATGGTGTTTTATTTGCTTTTAAAGCAAGGCTAATACTTAAATGGTTCACCAGGTCTGAAATCTTCAGACCTAACGCTCGAGTTACTGTCACTTGAGCTGATGGAGTAACTGATGACAGCAGTGTGCTGGTGTCAGGGATATTTACCAGCACTAGGCTATACCAGCTCATATATTAATGAAGAATATGGTACGACAGGCAGAATTTTCAGTGTTCAGTCTGAGAACGAAATCCTTCTTGATATGATGTTTTATGCACTGCTAGATGAAGCTCAGGTGCTCTCCAGCTGTGAGTACAGCCTAAGCACTTCCGGCTCAAGTGCTTTGCATTTACTCTGTGTCCTGACAGAGGAGCTGTAAATCCCGAGACTCTTGGATTACGCTCCAGGGTGGGAAAGGGAAGGGATGAGAGCACAGATGCTTCTGTCTGTCCTTGTCAAACACTGACCCCTTCTCTGCTTCAGTCTGTCTGTCCTGCCTTTAGCTCCTTGTCCCTGCTCAGGTGCCCTGCTCAGACTTCCCAAAAGTCTCATGCGCTCTTTCATCCAGTTCACATCTAAGCTATCTCATCACCCCATTTATAAACCCATCCACGTGTTCCATGTTTCCACTGGCTGTATCTGCTGGTTTTGCTCCTCCTGTTCATCCCAGGACTGATATGATCTCAGTGTAGCTAGAATCTTAAAAAATAATCTAGAAACAACCCATCAGTGCTAGTTTGTTATGCTATGGGAAAAATTTAGACCATTTTTGAAAGGTTTGAAACTAAATTTATGTAGATGTTTGTGTGAGGGCAAAAGGCATTCCAGAAATAGATATAACATGTTCTGCAAAGCACAGGGTGATTCAAGTTGCTAAAACAAAAACTGGTTCAGACATTACTAGAAACATTTGTAAGCAGTGGTGAAATGAAAGTTTTGGAGATTCACGTAGTAGCTTTAAAAAATGATGCTACTATGTATGTCAGCTGTATTGCAACAAAGGAAAAAAGATATGCAGACTTAAAGGAAAGGGTTGGATTGGTGGATCAATTCTGAATTTTTATATTGTGGAATAACAGAAAGTAGTCTGTGTATCTTTCTTCTGAAATTTTACAGTGAGATACACAGAAATGCCTTATGGAAACAGCAAAGAACTGCATGCACAATGCTCTTTGTGCAGTAGCCCTCTGTGGATATTCTATGTAACACCAAACCCCACTATGCTTCAGGCTGTAGTGTTTCCCAGGTTTCTTCAAAAAACTGGTAACAGAAATGGTGGGGGGAGGACTGGAGGAGGGAAGCAGGGCCCATTAGTAATTTTGGCTGTAAATTGGAGTGAATAACGCAGGCTGAATTAGTATGCTACTGCAGAGTCCTTCCCTAACGCTGCACGGGAATGTAATAAGCTTTGTGCTTAAAGACTGTCTTGTTACACCGGAGGTGAGCTGGAAGGTTTTGGTTATGCTGTTGAAATGTATCTTTTCTCTTTGGTTTGGTAAATACTTACACACTAATAGCAAAACTGCTGCTGTCCCCCTCATATCTTTCCCAGTCATTTAACTAACCTTTGTGTTTTTCCTAGTGCTCTAACTTGGATTTTCTGATTGTGTTGTGACTGTCATCCTTTATCTGCCGCATACTAATGTTGGGAAGACTCTTTCCTCTGTGTCTAGTCTAGCTCTTACAATGTGCTGAGATTTATGAAACTCTGGCCTTTCATTGCTGATTTCTAGATCTGCTTCGTCGAGGAACAGGGAATCTATTTCATCCATTTGGTTTATTTTGTTTTGGTGTATTGTTTTCCGATAGCAGATTTTTTTTTTATTACAGCAAAAGCTAAGGTCATAAGCAAGTTTTTTAAAAGCAACCTAAACCTGTTTGTGCTCTGAAAGGTGCATCCATAGATGGAGAACAATTTAAAAATCCCATAGATCAGGTATAAAGAAACTAGCTATTGCTTTCTTCCCCTCAAACACAGAAGATGTTGCCACTTTGTGGTGACTTAGTGCAGGTTGAGCTCCAGCAACAATTAATTGGCTGCATAACTCAGCAGGTGCAGTTGCTTGAAGAAAGTCGAAGTCTTTATGGCTTATCACAGTTGATTTG
The DNA here is from genome assembly GCF_000699245.1 of Pterocles gutturalis. Taxonomy (NCBI): domain Eukaryota; kingdom Metazoa; phylum Chordata; class Aves; order Pterocliformes; family Pteroclidae; genus Pterocles; species Pterocles gutturalis. The sequence continues at coordinate 33,377 of NW_010139415.1, read as the reverse complement.
CGTTTGCCCAAATTGAACATTTGTATCTCTCTTCAATCAGTGTCTGTAGTTTCCGAATCGCTGTACAATATTTGAGATTGAAGGTTGATTAGAAGTTGTATCTTTAGAGCATTGGACTAGATGATCTTTCAAGGTCCCTTCCAATCTCTAACATTCTGTGATTCTGTGTTTTAAGGACTACTTAGCAACTTCTATAACATGTGAGAGAATCCTTGTTTCCTATTCCTTATTGTATATTTTGTTCTGAATGGTCAGTACACGAGTGTGCCAAATTTTATTGACAGAACAGTTTTTTGAAACTGAAATATTTATTGCACCAAAGAAAACTCAAGCCAGACAGTATTACTGGCATTCATGTTAGATATTTATAACTCCAAAGAGATAGTTTGGAAAATTTTCTGAAGAGCTAGATTTATCTTACATATTCATCCAAGTTTTCTTTTGTCTATATTAATTTATTTTAAAAGAATAAAAACCTATGCACATTACTGTGAAGGAACATGAAGGTACAGATTTGCTGCTATAGACTCATTTGATATTTCAGTTCAGTTGTCTTTTAATTTCTGTATATTTTCTCCCTTTTTATTTCCCCTTGGTTTAAGTTCATGGTAAAATTAGCAGCATGTGCTTTCTGACAGTGGAATTCCTGAATGTGTTGGCATGGAATTGCAGTAATGTGTTGTGGCTTGGGCCCCTCGCAGGAGTGTATCTCGCAGTCAGCCGTGAAAACCAAGTTTGAACAGCACACTATCAGAGCTAAACAGATAATAGATACTGTGAAAAACATTATGGACGCCATAAACGTAGCAGCAGCAGAGAAAAGGTAGGTTGGTTGGAGGGCTGGCTCGTTTTGGTTTATGCAGATCCTCTGAGGAGCCGTTTCTGGGCTGGTGATCTTCTTGGGCCATTATGGACTTTAAAATTCACTTTTCTTGCTTGGTAAGAAATAGAGAATTTCTCTGGTGTATCAGTCTTAGTACTATTCACTTGCACCCCTCAGTCTTGTCCTTGGTCTGTGACTTCTGCCTAGGGGTCGTGGTTTACTTTGTTATTATGTGTTACTGACTTACAGTTACAAAGGCAGTCTGTGGGTTTTCAAATATTTTTTTCAAAAATTTTTGAAATTTTAAGTTTTTCTAGCTGTATCCAGCATTTCAGAAGTGATGTTTGGGTCTGCTTTACCTAAGTTTTTTCTTAACAATAACACTGAGAAAATATATGGGAGGGTGCAAACACTTTAATTTGCAAGTGGTTAGAGTACCGTAAGGAGTGAGAAGAGCCCAAGTTGTCAGAGGCTTGGCCTCTGGGCCCTTTCCAGATTGTATCCTTAAATACCCATATTCTGTCTTTGCTCATCTAATCCTTTTAGTGCTAATGATGGCATCTCATCTACTCTGTCTGATAGTTTCATATATTCTTTGAGGTTTGCATATGTATGGTTTTTTTTCCCCCCTCACTTTTGTTGCTACCTCTTGTCTCTCATGTAGACAGTGAACTTACTGTCATGTTTAATCCTTTCCATTGGTCTCCTTTCTGTGCCTGTTAATAGTGTGTCTTTATTTTTCAGCAGACTCCACTGTGCCTGTCAAACACACTCATCTTCCTGAATATATCAGCTTTTACAAACTGCGTGTTTACATACTAACTTGTCTCACGTTGTCACATCCTATGAAAACATGCGGTGAAACGTTTGAAAATATTCTGATATTCTACTTCTTTCTGTCAATCCACCTACCAGACCTGTGTAGTGACCCCACTTACTCTGAATTGCTGATTGATATTTCTGCTGGCCCTTCAAGATATAACCACTTTAGATTTTAAGCAATTTTTAGTTAAATTATAGGTTGAGGACTCCTGAAAAGAGTTGTTTGTGACAAGGTTACTTTCTGCCACCTCCCTTTTGCTTTGCGGGGTCATCAGACCCTTGTTGCTCTTAAGGAACAGTGGTGCTGGTGAGCAGCAGTAGGACAGTTATATCAGGTTTATCCTTTTTTAAAAATTTTTAAATCAGGGTGGACTAAGTATTAAAGGCCCCTTTTTTTCTTGTCATTATGTACATTGGTAACAATTCCAACTCCAGATGTTGTTTTTGTAAGTATTTCAAACCCCAGTAATTGGAGTTCTGTTCGGTCAATGCAGCTTTTCAATGCGCCTGTAAATGTGATATCTGTGTTACAGTTACTCTGAGGCAGTGCCTCTGCTTTGTTCAGCCAGTCTCGCTCTGGACTCTTTCTGGCTGCTCAGTAAACCATTAGTGAGGTGGTCCGTGCCTGACTGTGGGGCTGGTTTAATTACTGGGAGAATGCCTACTGGTGATGGTGATTTCCTTTCTGCTGTGCTAGAGTCCAGTCAATGGAAGAGCGAGAAGATCAGAAGGATAGATTGGACTTTGTGCGAAATCAGCTGAACATTTTGACAGAAGACACTAAGGAAAAAATCAAATGTGTTACTGAGGAAGTAGAAAATAAAGTAAGTAATGGCAGGGTGAAAACTCTCCCAGATTCAAGTGCTGCATCTTTTGTAAGGCAGCTCCTTTGGGTGCCCACCCACCTTATGAAGTGCATTTGAATGGTCTAGTATGTTCCTTTTCCAATATTAAAAGAAGAGAAAAAAACCCAGACCTCAATGGCAGTCTTTCCTTCCTATCAGGTAATTGAATCACGTATTGTAACAGTTAATGCAGTGGTCTGTTTCCACTCTGGCTGGAAAAGGTAGGAAAAACTTTTTATGTATTTACTACATTCTTCCAGGTCTCCTCTGCCATGACCGATGAGATTTGCCGACTTTCAGTTTTAGTTGATGAATTTTATTCAGATTTTCACCCTTCTCCTCAAGTATTGAAGCTCTATAAGACAGTAAGTTTTCTTGTATGGTTTGAAGCCAGGGTCTTTGTCTTTCCTTTAATTTCTATTACTGTATTTTCATCATTTCCATAGCCCTTTATGTGACACTTTGTTTAAGCATTGCAGGATTTTTACTTTCTGACATATTCATATCTCTGTTTACCTAAAACTGGAAAATATTTTCTACTTTGTTTTTGAAAATAAATTAATTTTTGTTTTAACTATCTTTTTACTAGAGTGGTTACTGAAATTTTAATTCACTGACATCCTGGTTTGCAGTATTCACTTCTAGTAAATAAAGACCTTATATAAACAATTTTCAATACTCCTATGATGAAATACATCCAAAAAGAAAATGAGCTTGCAAATACCCAATGCTTCATGGTTAATATTTTTTTTTTAAAGAAAAAAGGCAGTTTTTATTAAACTTCTATAAATTCCTTCTCAGACTTAGTATTTTCAAGGAGCATACACCTGTAAGTGTTTGCCTCTTATGCTCAGACTTTGCTGCTGCTGAGTGACTGCTGTAACTCCCACGGTGCATTTTCAGGATGGTCTGTGCTGTCCTGGCTCTGCAGAATGTCCAGAGCAGACCTCCGCGGCCATTGATGGGATTGGTTTGTCTTTGGGCAGAGCAGTGGAGTTGGCTCCCATCAGATGATGACTGTAGAGGCTTTGCAGGGCAGCAGCACACAGTGTCACAGTTTATTGAAAATAGAGACTTCTTCAAATGCCTTTTAATGATGACAGTCCTAGAGGAATCTTTCCTGTGTCACTTTAATTGGGTTTTCAGTCACAGTGTGCAATTTAAAAGCATGGTACTTCCATGGTAATGTTCTTTTCTTCCCACTGTAAATAACAATGCCTCGTGTTTAGCATCTCTCTGCTCTGTATAATGGAATTGATTAGCTAAATATAAATTGATGAGCATATATTCTTTATAAAACTTCAGGAACTGAACAAGCATATAGAAGATGGTTTGGGAAAGAACCTGGCTGATCGTTGTTCCAGTGAAGTCAATCAGTCAATGCACCAGTCGCAGCAGGAGATGATCGGTAAGATGAGGAGGGAGGAATGTTAACGCTTTTGTTTGAGGAAGACAATTTAAGAAAACTTGCTTATAAAGGAATGTTTTTTCTGATCATGATTGAACGTTAACACTATAAAATGATAAAGGAAAAGCCATCCTAGATCAAGACTGAGTGTCTGATCAACTTAGTAGCCTGTCTCTGATATTAACCAGTAAGGAGGAAAAGAATATTCTTGAGGAGAATAATGAATGAGAGTAAATATAGACCCATTGCCAATTTAGGGACTTCTGATCCAAGGTACTGCATCTGGATTAATGGCTTAAGCACGTAGTAATGGACCTGTCCTCTGGAAACTTGTCTAATCCTTTTATAAACCCATTTCAGCTTTTGGCTTCCAGAACAGATAAATGAAATACACTAATTGTTAGGTAATGTTTCTGCAGTGTAATCCTCTCCCGAGGTCCCTCCAGATTCTGAGTGCAAAACAGGACAGTTTCACAAAGTATATTTGCACTTCATGGTTGGTTGGTTGTTTTTGGTTTTTTAAATAAGTAGTAACTTTATTGCATTTCCGATGCTTCTGGTAATAAAAGATTGAGAGCAAGATCATGGAATTATGTGAAGCGTTCTGTCATCTTATGCAATGATGTTAACTTTTCTGTGTGTCACCACAGAACTGTTGGATAAACCAACTTTTTCTTAGTCCATCCTTGTCTTTGACCACGGGTAGAGATATTTCAGTTAATTTGACGATTTTTTTCCAGCAGTGCTTTCTCTCTTGCGTTGAATTTGTGTGACTGTTTTCTTTTATCAGAGCAATAAATTGCCTGCTCTGCTATGAACAATACTACCAAAATGCCCACCGATTTCACCAATAAATAAATAAATAACTTGGTCAGTTTAGATTCTTGTAGTTCACCAAGCTGCTCAGCAGTGCAAGGATGCTACTTGTGAATATGCTGTAAAGCTTTTAGTGTTAACTCATCTTCACTCTTCTGTTTTATTTCTAGAAAATCTGAAACCACTATTGCCTTCTGGTGCTCAGAATCAGCTCCACCTGCTAATTCCATGCAGGAAGTTTGACCTTAGCTATGATCTAAACTGTCACAGCCTGTGTGCAGATTTTCAGGAGGATATCACGTTCCACTTTTCCTTGGGATGGACATCACTCGTAAACCGTTTCTTGGGTCCTAAACAAGCTCAGAGAGTACTGTTGGGACTAGCAGATCCAAACATACAAGTGAGTGCTTCAGAGATGAGGCTGACATTAAGTGCCTTGTTTTACCGTGATGAGAAGATGCTGATTTTTACTGTGTTTGACTCTGCTATTTATATGCTTTACATGCTTCCTCTGTTCCCTTTGTGTGAAATGTTATTGGTGAGGGTTCTATTTATTGGATTATATTCAGGGTTAGAATGGGAAAAAAAAACAACACCTTTCCTAAACTTTTTGCAGCTGTTACCTGAGATTTTTTTTTCCTTTGTATTGAAGACTTTGGGTAGTCTTTTAATCTGTAACTTTTGTATCCTTAAGGGTGGAGCCAGTCCTACGTAGAACCCTTATTCTAACTCCATCCCCTGTTGGGCAAGGAACTGTCAAAACTTCCACTGCTTCTCAGGAGTTGTTCAGATTTCTGTGCTGAGGAGTTTCCTTTAAGTAAATCAAACCCTGAGTATATGAAAATAAAATGAACCCAGTCTGCTGTGTAGTTCCTGAGTGCTTTTTACTCAGGCTGCCATATTCCACTCTTCTAGATCCCTCGTCCTTTAGCTACCACCCCGTCTGCCGCCAGCCTTCCTGCCCTAACTCCAGAGAATGTATCGCACGATGATTTCATGGTTCCTTTGGTAATGAACTTAGCTTCGCTGACATCACGGACCTCTATGAGCATCATCATTGTTGGCGGAGTGGCAAGTAGTATTAGCAACATTCACTGTACTAGAAGCGATGGCAAAGATTAAACTGGTCTTTCCTGCTTGGGGCGCAACATATGAAGCATGTAACGGAGTTAATAACACTGGGCTGGATGAGTGTGTAGTGCACTGGATACCCGCAATCAGTTTGTAGTGAGAAAAATAGTCTAATTATTCTGAGGATAGTTGGACATACTCTCTATGGCGTATGTCTGCGTTCAGTTTCTGAATTACAGGATGATTTGATGGTGCCTCGTTCACTCTGGGTTTAGTGGGAGCTTTGCTTTCTCCTGCCTCCTTCATTAAAAGGAGCGAGGCTTCTGTAACCTGCACCTTCTCCGTGCCACTGGGGTACCAGCTCACTTGAATAGAGCTGCATTGCTCTGCAGTAATAATATGGAAATAATATATTTTCTTAAACTAATGTGGCGAAAGTGCCAAGAAGATTATTTTAAAAAATGGGTGGAATTAGATTTTATTCTGTAGGGCAATTTACCTAAGCTAATGAAGAATCCTCTTTTTCAGATTTGGAGAACAGTAGGCTGGAAACTCATCTCTATTTCCTTAAGTATGTATGGGTTGTTGTATCTTTATGAGAGACTAGCTTGGACCACTAAAGCAAAAGAGAGAGCCTTTAAACAGCAGTTTGTAAACTATGCTACTGAAAAGCTGCAGATGATCGTCAGTCTTACAAGTGCTAATTGCAGCCATCAGGTGCAACAGTAAGTACCGCACCGGTGTTTCCCCTCACTGGGACAGTAAGGGTGGTGTCCTGGGAGTGGGGCCTGGCTGTGCATGATGTGGGAAGGCAGCTTTAGTGTCCCTCGGCAATTACTGTGAGGGAGGTTTTTAAAAGAGTTTGAAGTTATCACCTAAAAGGTCAATACGTGTTTCTCTGTGTATGTGAGAGAATTAGTATTAAGATGTAGACTCTCTGTCCAGCACCTTACTGTGAAGATGTGGGAGTTGGCTCAGTTCTAGTGGAGGCTGAACTGGTCCGCTTCTGCATTAGCACTGGATCAGCCCCACCCCCCCCGTCAGTCTGTGATCGTTTCCCCTGCCTCAGGGGTTGGTGTGGATGAGCTCTAAGCAGCCAGTCCCAGCCCTTCTGCACTGCAGAAGAGGAACTTAGAGCCTTTCTGAACTGTTCCTTTTTTTCCTGCGTTTCTTTCCCAAATACTTTTCTACCTGTCTCTGCAAAGTAGTGATTGTCTCCCTCAGCCTCTCCTGTTGAAACAGTTTGTTTTGATTAAATTATTATTTCAGAAAATTAGGCCTGCTAACCTCTAACGACCAGGGTGCAGAACACCTCTCCTGTGTAGCCCAGGGAATACTTTACTAATAGACAAAGTTCAGCTTCAGCAGAGGAAAGAGAATCATCCCCGTGTCCAGCAGCTGCGTGTCTCTGTGAGGACATGGACGAGCTGGACTCAAAGCAGTGCTCCAGTGAGGTGAAGTACAGAGGCGAGGAGACGCCTCCTCTCCTACGGGAGAGCCTGGTTGCTGGCCCGGGGTGGTAACTGGGTTTGGAACTCAGGTTGGGAGCACATGACTGAGGAGGCAAGTAGACTGGGGTGCCTCGGCAGGTCTGGGGCACTCCCCACCCTGCAAAGGGTTCACGTTCCCCACGAGCAGGGCGCTGAGCACGGCATGGGGCGCTGCACGAGGGAGCACTTGGCTGCCCCAGCAGGTGTCACTGCCAGTGTCCCCATCTCAGACTTGTACCTGTTGATGCTCAATGAAAAATTGATAGACGATGTTGGCATAGACTGCGGTGTATTTTGTATATTTAAGGTTTCTTCTTGAATTTAAAATATAATTCTCCTGCTTTCTGCTCTTCTATAATCCCTTAACAGCTGGAGACTTTGATTGCTGTGTTCTACTGCACACTGCAATGCCATGTGATTTTGATTTTTAATTTTTTCTTTTTTTTTTTCTTTTTTTTTTTTTTTTTTTTTTTTTTAGGACAGACTTTTGTAAGCCATGATTACAAACTTGTTTTTCTTCTAGGGAAATGGCCACTACCTTTGCTCGGCTCTGTCAGCAGGTGGATATTACCCAGAAAGACCTGGAAAAAGAGATTGCCAGGCTTTCCAAAGAAATAGATCAGCTGGAGAACATACAGAGCCACTCCAAGCACCTAAGGTGAGTCTGGGTGTGACTGGCCACCAGCAAATTCAGTGAGATTGGTGCTTGCTGTTACTTTCAAGTTGTAATGAGGTAGGCATGGGTGCAGAAGGGCATGCAGCAACATCTGCTTTCTCACTTGTAACTGAACAGCTCTGGTTAAGTTATATAAATGTATGCTTCTGCCTTGGTGAATTAGCAAAGCTCCAAAAATACTTTGTTAGGTCATCTTTACCTTTGTCTCTGTTTATTGCATGGGAGAGATGCCTTTCTCAACAATATTAGTCTTCTGTAGGTGAACTAGGGTGGCACCTTCCCAAAGAACCCTCCCTGTAGGAGAACATGAAAGCAGCTGTACTGTGTTGAGTCATTCCGTGCAATATTGTGTTTCAGTTCCAGTAGTAGGTGTTTACAGAAGGGAAATTTCCAGCAATGGGTGGTTGAGGGACCTAGGAGCAGCCTCAGCCTTAAGGGTCATGTTCTTTCCCCCTGCTGTAAGCCCATCTCTTGGCCTCGGGTGCTCAAGGCCACGTCTGGCCCCACAGCACACCCTGTGGCATGGTGTGCTGCACGCCTGGCCTGTGTCCGCTTGCGAATGCAGAACCTCTCCCCAGTTAAAACACAGCAAGGGCAGGACCAGGGGAGTCCCAGATGGAGCTGGCACAGCCTTTGGGGAAAGGCAATGGGGAGGCAGGCAGCTGGGAGCCCTCCGCTGCCTGATCAGGTCCTGCACTCGCAACATCCCAGGTTCTGACCAGAGCACGTGCTTAGGCTTTCTTAGTACTGGGGGTTTCAGGAATAGAGGAATAGAAATTGAACACTGATGTTGATTCTACCTTCTTGGTGGTGTTACTGCATTGAAGTAAAACCATTGCTCTTGTTTGTTTTACAGAAATAAAGCCATTCACCTTGAGAATGAACTAGATCGCTTTACAAAACATTTTCTTCAAAAGAGTAAATAAAACATCGTTGCCAACTTTCCCGGTGATCCTTTGTAGGACAAAGTAGAAATTTTACAGATGACACTTCTCCTCTGTGGAGTCACATGAAATGATTTATATTTTAAATGTTACTTTGACTTACACTTGTTAATTACTGTAAAACTTGGTTTGGACTCAAATGGGGAACCAAACTAAAGAGCTGTGGTACTCCGAGTGTTATGTTTGTTTTGCAGATTTGGAGTTTAAAATTATCTTTGAACACTAAATTTCATTGGGCACTTAATAAAAACCCAAATCCTTACTGGTTTTCATTAGTGTTTAGCAGTGGCAGGTCTTGCTTCCTGGCAGTTTATGCAGGGAGAGGGCTTATCCCAGTTACCACTGTCTCCTGTTCTCAGCTGCTTAGGAATTAGCCAGGGAGGGATGGTTCTGCTTTTTCATGTGTGTTTGTGTAATGAGGGCAAGTGTAACCTCCAGCATGGGTAGAGACTGTTTGGCAGTGACGTTGTGTTGGGCAGCAGTTCCTCAGATGGAAGTGAAAGATGACAGCCAGAGCATTCAGTATAGGCTCTTGTCTCCCCTCTGGCTACCGCATTCAGACAAGATGGCATTGAGTCAGTGAAAAATAACCTGTTGCCACAGGCTTGTCCGATTTCTCACAGTTGGTGAAGTGGTGAGATGGTCATTTGCCCGAGACCGCTGCTCAGGTGAGCTGCAGGGGTGTCACTGCCCCCAGGCTGGGGCCCAGGCACAGAACTGGCTGAGTGGACGATGGGCTTTGATGCACATTCTGCATGTTGGGTGGGGAAGCTCAGGGTGTTGTTGGGCTTGACTTTGAGCCCCTGCAGCTGGATTGACAATTTTTACTCCTGCAATATGCTGAGCAGTCCCTTGGTTCTGCTGTTAGACCTGGTCTCTTCGAGGTGAGATTTAAGGCAGGTGTGTTGGAGCAGTTTAACTTTGCTCACCTCCAGCAATGCAAAAACTGCTTTAAAAAAAAAACAAAACAAAAAAACAAAAAAACCAGCTTTTGCTGTTGCCATCTGCAATCATTTAACACCTACTTTTTTTTCTAATGACTTTTAAAAAACAACTTATTTTATAAGAGAAAGCAAAGCCTTTCCAGAATATTTATATATTTTTATGGAAGTGTTAACATGCCTACATGAACTATTCACCTTTAAGATGTGGAGATTTTGCTATTTTCCAGTAAGGGCTATCTTAAAAGGAATTAGATGTAAAATCTAATGCTGGAGACAGTTAGTTATTTGAAGACAACACTGTTTTCACCACGATGTATTTTGGTGTTCGGTTCTGACACTGATAGTGTGAGCATGGCTCTCTTGGAACTTTAATTAGCAGTGTGCACGAGGAGTCTCAAAGGGAAACAGTGAAAGACAAAAATTAACAGCCCAGCCTTTGTGTATGTCACCTTACAGCTGTGTTTTAATGCTCTTTTTCTGGAGCATTTTTTAAATGAACATTGTATTAAGATAAAAATTTACATGCATGTGTTCTGCAGTTATTTATTAAAAAAAAATACTGTGCCTTCGCTCTAGTAAGTTATTTGGCAACTGTATCAAAGGTTAAAACATCCATTGTAGCTGTCCTGGATGTAGTGCATAACCAATGTAGGACACAACCGCTGAGGCTGAAGTAAAGAAGCTGCTTCCCGCAGCCTCAGTACAGCAGGTATTGATCAGTTACATGTTTTGGGGTTGGAGACAATTATTAGTGCTCCAGACATAAAAAACAAAGGATGGGAAAGTGTCTGCCCCTTAAGGGAGTGGCCCTGTGTCACTGAAATTCTGATTTCTAAAACCTGTTTTCTCCCACTCAGGGACTGGTGGTGAGCTTCCAGCTCACATCACTGTGGTATGAACACACCTCCCCCCTTTCTCAGGCAGAAACCATGGGGAAAAAAGTGCTTTGGGGGGAAAAAAAAAAAAAAATTCATTCATTATTTGTCCATAAGGGCAGTTTACTTGCATGACCTTTTGCTGTTTACCATGCACAGACACAGGGCCGTGGAGTGTGACAAGGTGACCACAACTAAGGGTAGGTGCAGCTGATCTGTCTGCATTCAGTGTCACAGGAAGACTCGAGCTGTAAGACAGGGGACACGTTATTACAGCATAAAGCACTCCCTGGGACACAGGCTGGTTAAAAGCACTTGTTTATTGGTTACAATATCAACTCATGGCAACATCTTTCACTGAGCCACTGTACAAATACAAAGAAAAAGATCCATCGTGGAAAAAAAAAAAAGCTATAAACAGAGTTTATAGCCAGTGATTTTTTTTTTCACAGGGAAGTCTTTTTACAACAGCACTGTTAAAGAACAAATGGCACAAGTCCCTGGTTTTTAATAGCTTAAATAAAAGCTTTAAGACTGTTTCTGAATACATACACAATCCAAAGGCAGTGCAGAATCACTTCATAATTGGTAACATTACCGAAGTTTTCCAAAGTAGTCAGCAACAATTAAAAAAAAAAAAAAAAGAAACCTAGCTGATGAGAAATGCTGGAAACTAAAGGCAAATTAAAATCAAGCATGTTTAGAAGCTTTTTGTTTTGGACTCCTTTGGATGTAATATGTACTACAAGTGTTCCGATGCTTTTATTTAAAAGAAAAGGAGAAAAAACACAAATAGAGCACCATTGTGTAAGTAAAACAAAGGCTTGAAATAGATACCTAAGACTATTCCACCGAAGTCCATATTAGTTAAAACCTAAACATACTGTGTGGTATAAGAATGTCAGGCACATGTAATCTGTTATCAGTTATATCAATTAGTAACACTGTTCACACATTTACCATAACAACACTGCATTAACATTCTGCATGTATTTTACATAACCAGCAATTGGATAAAAAGGCTTGTGGTGCCTCTGAAGTGTAGGAAGTAGTTTACCAGCATGCATGCCAGATTACTGGATACAAAGTGCACCATCAACCCATGCTTAAGTACTTGTACAGGAAATGCTATCTCAAAAATCAGTCATTCTGCTACACAACCATTTATACCAACTAGTTGAATTAGCCAATACTCTCACCAACATCTTAAAGCACAGCACTAAACCTAGTGGAGGTGACAGTGTCCTCAGAGAGGAAAGACTAAGCACTCTTGGAATGTTTTCACAATGTTTTCATTCCACCTTAAAGTAATGTGAACTTCATTGTGGGACAAGCGGTTACACTAACTGAATTAAAGAGTTAACTAGTTCCAATCCATGCATTACAGTAAGCACACTGGGACCAGCTGGGACAGCAATTCAGCTTTGCCAAGTCAAGCTCAGGCCCTCTCCTTAGGCTGGGGAAAAAAGCCTATTTAATCCATGTTCTGTTTCAAATGGTATCGATTGTTGTCAATGCACTGAACTATCAGTTCTGCCAGATGCTGCGCCGTAGCTGCACTTGGGCAAGGCAGAGGAGAGCGATGGTTGGAAGAAAGGTCTGGAGTCAGATGGAAACAGGCCCACGCCACTGGAGTAAGCGAGTATACAGCAGCACGATGCCTCGCAGAAGCTTTTTGTGGTTTCCAGAATCTCAACCAGTATCTATCTCTACCACTAACCGGGTGTCCGAGTCTACACGGGAACAGGCCCTACCTGGGCACTTGCCTGATGAGTATTCTCTAATGCAAAGTTACATCAACATTAGGAAATGCTGACAAAAACCTCTACCTGAATAAAATGAATCCTGTTACACGAAGCACATAGTTCCACTTTCCAAGCCATAACCCATTGACTTTTTAGAAAGAGTTACCTTGCCACCGTGTTGGCACTAGCTCTGTAATTGCACAAGTTATTTGCAATTCAGATGATGATGTAGTTTGGCAACAAACTTTTCAAGCCAGGTTAAGGTGTACCCCTTGCGCTGCAAGATCCGCAACATCCGCTGTGCAATAAGCGAGTTTGCTGCCGTGGCGCACAGTAGGAATCACACAAGCTGCACCCCTGAACCTACGTTAAAACTACAGGCACATACCGCTGCCTTTGAGATTCAAAGCTGGGAATAAAACCTTTTAAGTAAAACCCATGAAGGGTCATTTTATTACCCTCCTCATCGTAGGAGGAGTTTGAGCTTTTCCCATTAAAACCACATCCATTTTAGTAAGGGCATCGATCTTGAAAGGTCGCTGATAACCGTTCAGAAAAGGAAATAGCACAGCCCGTGCACCTTTGTTAGTTGGCCTCATAGAACAACAATGTGTTACATTAAATCTGGAGGCTTTAAAAAAAAAAAATCTAAACTATATCCAGGACGGTAATTAAACAGCAAATGTCACCTTGGCAGGATTTATCACAAGCTCTCTACAAGTTCCCAAGAAGCATCAGACACTCCCCAGGTGTGCTCAGGCTTCTTCCAGGTTTCCTTGTGCACCAACACAACAGGAGCCACCTCAGGACCTGCAGCACTACAAACACCGGTTAACCAAAAAGCAAGAGCTGGCAGATATTTGTATGATGCTTTTGGAAACCTCATTAGCAAGTAGCTGGCATTCTTTACAATTTATTTTAAAAGCAGCTGAATCCAACAGACAATTGCCCATCAAACACTGACAGTGCCGTTATTTGCAGTAATACCCGGATGAGAGCCGTTACCATGTTTACAGTCTACCTGAACTTTTAAGAAAAGTTATATACACATTTGTAAAATTGCTTTTGGAGTTTTGCAAGTAGAAACTTTAAGTTTTAATATCAGAATATAAAAATGGCACCTGTCTTCGCAAAGGTGTTGACTAGGAAATTGGTTCAAAACACACTTCTATGGAAAAAAATTTTTTTAGAAAAAGAATATTTTCTTAAAATTCCTTAGTAACAAATTTCCAGAAGGATTCACTCAAGGCAGCTGTGATTAAAAAAAAAAAAAAAGCCCAAAAAAACCAAAAAACACAAACTCAAGTGCACCACTAAAAAAATAAACCAAGTCTGCAAGATCCCAAAGAGCTGCTCACTTAAGAGAGTAACAAGAATTCCATTAATAGTTCTGTTAACGCAGACAGATCACAAAGCACAATGCTGAGGAATTCCTGGGACACACAATCTGGTGTGATTTTGGTCCTACACCACAGTCTGCTGTTAGTAAATGGATACTGCTCCAGCATAAGATGCGCCTTTTTCTTTTTAAAAAGTGAATTTACTGTGATTGATTGGTACATTTATTGGCACCTTCACCATTACAGACATGGCAAGTTTACAGGCACAGTCTGAGAGTATTGAAATTTAGGATTACAAATGGCAGAAACTTGACAAATACTCATCTCAGCCACAAATCTGTTTGGTATATGACAGGACACTGGGCACTTATAGTTACTACCTGATCCAAAGATACCCAGACTCCCCATAACTTCAGCTGAGGGCACGTGAACATGATCTTCCAACCTGATGATTTAAAATTCATGTATCTTTAAAATAAGTCACTTAAGAGAAGCCAATAGACTTAATTCCCCTTTCCAAAAATGCCACAGGCTTTTGGATTCCCCAGAGAACATCCACTGCACGCGCAGGTGTGCCACCAGACACCAAAAAGTTAACCCATCTTCCCAGGTAGCTTCAAACGGGCATCAGTCACTTGATTTTCCCAGATCTACACTCAACTGTACTTGATCAGAACCTATCATTTATCATCAAAATCAGAATAAAATCAGGAAAGGGAGAGGAAATGGCTATTTACAGTGTCAGAGCTGCAGAACAATTAGCATCTAATAAGCCACCATGGCACAGACCTCTGTGGCCACAGGAGAACAAGCAGGTCGCTAAGTTTATCGTATGGAGTTGTAAAGGGTCGCACAAGTAAGGAAGGTTATTTGGTTCATTGAAAGTTACACAATTCCTTTGATAATTCACACTGCACATAACTGACAAGCGCTTTTGGTTGTGGTATGCTTTGGCAGCCCCCTGATTTGGAGGGGGATTACAGGCAATTAACTGCACATGTAAATCTTCTTTAAGAATTTAAGCAAAGTCCCCCTGATTTCTCGGTTGATTATGGTAACTCAGCAAGCTTTGCAAATACACTGAGCATCATGCCAAACCATTCTGTTAGTGCAAATCAGCTAGAGTTTGTGATGGGCCAGAACTACCTGATTTCCTCAGTGCTGAACTGCCAAAAGGAGAAGCACTCAGCCCCCTAAGGACAGCGATGCAGCTCACCTGGCTTCCAGACCCAAGGACTGCGTGGAGTAACTGATGCGAAAAGCTGCACTAAGAAAGCTAATACTTCTGGAACTGGAATTTTTTTTTTTTTTTTAATTATTTTTGCTGTTGTTGCAAGTCTGCCTGGTGTTAACTCCTTGGTGTTTGGAGGCCGTGACTGCCAATGGATGAACCAGGAACCACTGGCTTGAAGGAAGAACCCCCATGATTAACAATAGGCAAGCAGGTCAAGAAGTGAGTGAATAAGGCGGTAGGTATTAACTGGGAGTCTCCAGGGCCTTTAAAAAAAATGCAAATGCTTTCCATTATAAAAAACACATACATACCATTGGCTTCACTTTATCTACAGGAAATTCACAAAAACATTTAAAACAGCAATCTAGTTCATCCACTACAAAACTCAGAAGTGACATCTCAGGTTAAAAGCAAAGCTATAAATGTAGTTCCTTAAAAAATGCAAACGTATTTCTTTACATACAGACAAATGTTACATGATTGGCTGCTATAATGTGTATATTCTGTTATGTACAAAAAAAAGTACAGGATTAGCAGACTGAGCACAAGCAAAAACCCTTCAAGGACAATCTAACCAAACCACCAAAAACAAAAAGACTGGCTCTTAGTTTGTCGGTCACCATGATTATGTGTGCTGGCCCCTTTTAAAAAGTCAGTGATTTCTTCCCCCCTCCCCTATTTCTTCACTTGATTTTTTTTTCTAGTTTACAGAAAGCCTTTTTGTGTAATAATCAGTGAATAGAAAAACTTCACCTGCAAATACAAGGTAGAAATGTTATTTCACAGCTATAGGCTGCAGCATTGATCTCTCCAGGTCTCAAATGGAGAATGTACATGTTTGGCTCCCAGTTAATTCCAGATTCTGAGAAAACTGTCCCAAGACCCTGTAGCTACAGCCATGCCGTCATCAGTAACACCTAAACAGCTGACACGGTTGTCATGGCCAGCAAGGACACCTGGAAGAGAAGAAGTGATGAAAGTTAATATTCACAGCGTGTCAAGGTTTTCAGCTGTTACTTTGCTCTCCCAGGTAAGTCTTAGAAGTTGCTAAAAGAAGATGCAATGCAGGATCTAATCATCCTCTTTGTCTTTACCTTGAAGAACTACATACATCACAACAGCCAGAGCAGGAAACTCAACAATGACATTTTAAAAAATACATACAATATCGCCTCCATTTTTCTCTCTGCCCTTGTAACTTCTCCTCCTTTCTGCCCCAACAGGATGTATTTTCAGTCTGAACTGCAGTCGAGGTTCAGAACTGAACCAGGCCCCATCATTTAAATCGCTGTACAAAGTAGAAAGATTGATCTACGCTACAAACACGCTGTCTATCCTGGCAGAGTGACCAATTCAAGGACTGAAAATGTCCACCTCCCCTCCCTCCCAAAAGCAGGAAATTATGGTCCCCAGAGCAAAAGACGACTGTAACCTAACTGCGGTTACCTCCTCTGATGGGTGCAAAAGTCAAGGCAGATGTATAATTTGGATTACTGAATTTCATACACTTCAGTGAAATACATTTTCTGTAGATTTAATGTGATTTTGGAGGCTGTTCCCTAACGTCAAGAGCCGGTATTTTCCAGCACACAGACAAATAATGGCCAACACCCGAAACCAGGAGTATTTCACTGACTGGAACATTGACTCCGCATGTATAGACAGAACCGTAATGCATGTAACAACTGGAAGATGTAACCAGATGCAATAAAATAAAAATACACCATTCCAAAAGAAAACAGCATTACAATGAAGCAAGCAGACTCTGTAACAACAGCAATAGCATTGGGAATGAACTGGCTCTGCCTTTTACAAAGATCTGGAATATCCATCTTCTGCTCATCGCAGTGATGTGTACTCACCCGCTCGCTCCCCTTTCAGAGTATCCCACACATTGCAGTTGAAGTCATCGTAACCTGCTAGCAAGAGGCGACCGCTTTTTGAGAAGGCTACAGAAGTGATCCCGCAGATGATATTGTCGTGCGAATACATCATCAATTCCTGATCTGCACGTAGGTCAAAGAGTCGGCAAGTGGCATCGTCAGATCCAGTGGCAAACGCATGTCCATTAGGGAAAAACTGGAAGTTTTAATTAAGAGACAGGAGTTTGACACCAGAAGAATACATTGTTCGTGCATTATTTCAAAAACATCACCGGGTTATTTTTGCCAGGGTGATCAGATAAAGTGATTTATTAAAAAAAAAAAAGTTTAAAAAATGCATACACGCAGCTACGCAACGAAGCACTTCCAGAATAGTACTGGTAACAATTTACCTAGACAGTCCCTCCATGCACTATAAGAGGAGCAACTAACTCCTATAAAATGAAGCAAAACGCAGTTCCACGCACCCTGGCTGTGGGCCAGGAAGACCTGGGTGAAGCGATACACAATGTTCCCCCCGAGCTGGTCAGCCAGGCTGGCTCGGCCAAGACAGAAGATTGCAAGCAAGCAATTCAATTTCCAAAATCTACTCCAGATCAGAGTCACTCTTACAGCCGCCATACTGATTGAAATGGGAATGAAAAGAGCCCAGCACAGCTCAGGACTCAGGTCTAAGTATAGGAACTGCATTTTTCTACTGGTCATGCTTTTGGTATTTTCTCAGCCTTAATAATTTTTCATGTTTATCAAAAACAGATGCAGCTCAGACTTAGATTTCATTCCCTATTTATCAGAGCTTGTATCTTGCAGATCAGAACATAGTGTTACTATGACAGAGAGGAAATATAATCCAGTTTATAAATATTACAAAATAATTCCAGGGATGAATATTCAATATAAGTCCTGATTTTAACTTGGCCTTCCAGAATATTTTGCTGAAAGCTCTTTTCAACAGAAAATATCAAGTACACTTTCATTCAACGAAAAACTTGAAGATGAGGATGCTTGGCTATTTTGCTCCTTCTCAGCATATCGCATTTATCTACAATTTTCAGTTGTTAACACATTGCCACAATGCAAAAAGTTCCCCATCTCCATTCTTTGCTTCTTAAACAAAGTAAGGTCTCAGTTACGGAACAAAACCAACTGAAACGATTCCAAGAACACTTCCACGCATCATAGATAATGGTAATAATAATTCAGTTATACACTACTTATTAGACAACCTTCTTTGTTACATACAACTTAGCAGCCTCTACCCTAACAAAGTAATGGATTTTAAATCAAGGGTAACCCAGTAGATTATAAACTGAATTCATACAACTTCAGCTTTTATCCTCCCCATGTGGAAATACAAAAGATCACTTACACAAACTGCATTAATATCTGACACGTGCCCTGTGAACGACTGTCTGCACATT
Source organism: Pterocles gutturalis (assembly GCF_000699245.1). Classification (NCBI taxonomy): domain Eukaryota; kingdom Metazoa; phylum Chordata; class Aves; order Pterocliformes; family Pteroclidae; genus Pterocles; species Pterocles gutturalis. The sequence continues at coordinate 15,040 of NW_010139415.1, read as the reverse complement.
CCATCTCGAATATCCCAAAGCTTCGAGGAGGCATCACAGGCACCCGAAACAAAAGTCCTCATATCTGGACTTAGAGAGAGACTCATCACATCGCCAGTATGGCCAGTGAACGTGGTGGTCTGTTGACCAGTTTCAATATCCCACAAAGCGCTGCAGATAAAGTGACAACATTAACACAATGTATGTAGTTATTTGAGAGTTTAGGTTCTAAATACAAATTAAGACATCGAGATGAAAAAAAAAAAAAAAAAAAAAAAAGGAAAAAAGGAAAAAAAAAAGCCAGAGCTCAAAAACTCACCAAGTGGTGTCTCCTGAGCTAGTGACAATTTGGTTGTCATCTAGAAAGCGACAACAGGACAAGTATCCTAAAAACAAAACAGTTATGTCAGTTTCAGACCCAGGAGTAACTGAAGTTTAAAATCCAAAAGCAGTGACTAAAGGTCTCCCACAGCTCGTCTATAAGCCACCAAAACTCTTTCACAGCTCACGATACACCTCAAAGCGATATTTTTTCATTTGGTGCAATAAAAAACAAAGCTGAAGCAAGAATATGGCTGACCTGTATGCCCTGGTAACTCTCGGCTCACTCTCACGTTGCCCTCTCTGGTTTTTAGGTTGTATATGGAACAGATGTTGTCCAATCCACCACAGGCAACGTAGTTTCCAGACGGTGCGTACGCACAAGTCATCACCCAGGAGGATCTCAGAGGAATGGCGTGCATCTTCAGAAAAACAGAGCTCGTGAATGCTACGTCACACGTCAGCTTTCATTTGTCACTGAGGTCATTCATATCCATTAATGAATTACAGCAGATTAAACACACCAAGTAGACTGTGTATCATAAATTTCAGTATTTTGATTTTAGAACATGTTACAACCCCTCTTTGTATCTATACATACATACTGGGATGAAAAACACCAGCAGTCTCCAGGGTAGATATACAGAACTTCAGTACAACATTAGTTAACAGCAAAGCTATTCTAAACTTAAACATTTACAACATCTGTTTATTCTACTTAGATTTCTTTGTCCAATTCTTCTAAATCTCTGAACTATAGGTTATAAAATGGGATGGTTGTATCCATGGAGACTGGACAGTTTACAGGAGCAGATCGGCACTCCACGTTCCACCTAAGCTGGTTTTCTTTTTTTTTTTTCCCCTCCTCCTTTCTCTGCCCTCCAAAGCAAAGCACTCTTATAAATTCTGAGGTCGTGTCCAAATTAGTTTCAGAAGCAACACCACACAGGCAGAGAGCCACAGCTACAAGCTACTGCACCAGCAATCTAGAGTGAAAACATCACATATTACCTACAACCACTGCTTCTGAGACACAACCTACAACACATGACCAGTAACCAGCTAGTCAGGAAAGAAAAAAAAAAAAAAGATTGTGTCTGAATTAGAAAAAGACTGCTTATTATTCTCATTTTTGTCTTGCAACCACAGAGAAAACCGGCACAAGCCCCCTCAAACACACAAATTATGCATGAATTATTGAGATGGATTATAAATAACTCTACCTTATTTGTTGTATAACTATCCCAAATAATTAATTTTCCATCTTGAGAAGCACTGACTAGTAGCCTAAACATGAACACAAAATAAGATGTTAATATAAAACAAACAAACATCTCAAAATAGACATAAATCATGCATGATTAGCAAGTGATTCAGAAATTTCATAATTTCTTTATTATGCTCTCGGCGGAGAGGTGGGGGGGAGGGAAATCACTTGTACAAACCTTGAGTCAGATCCCCAGTGCATAGCATAGATTTTAGCTAAGTGACCTCTAAGCGTACGCCTTGTTCGCATTTGAATTCGACCCACTGAGTCCAGACTTGTTGTGATCTAAAAATAAATAAAACAAACCCCTGAGATACAGAGAAGTATTTTTAATATACAAGATAACGAGATACATTTGAACTCTGAAAATAAGCTATCTTGGCAAGCAACATTAAAAAAAAAAAAGAAAAGGATACTAGTGTACAACCCAGGATTAGTTACATGGATTAGGTCCATGTAACACTGGGGAAAACAGATTTGACAGATGATCCACTAACACACTTCACAATGGCTATAACTGAAATGTCTGAAAGTTTTTTTTAAATGATCCTACGCAATACTGAGTCTATTCCAGATTATCAAATCTGAAAGGTTTCCACTAAAATCAATGGAAAAAAATCCTCCAATATTTACTGCACTATTACTTTTTAAAGCATGGCAGAACTTTAAAATGTTCTTTTCTTCTGAACTTTTCTTTCTAGAACACGGCTAGAACACATTTACTTAAGTCTTTCTAATTATACTACACAGAACAGAAACACTTTATGTAAAAGGAAAGTGGAAGCAGGACCCATTAAGATGGTGGGGACTTTTTTGACTGGTTGGGGTTTTTTGCCTTTTTTGTTGTTGTTCACTTGTTTGGTTTTCGCTGGTGGTGTTTTAAGTGACTGTATAAGTACACCATACATTTCCAAAGGCTGATCTCACTTTATGCTTTCAGCCACTAAACAGAGACACATTACAGTCATAAACTGTAGAGATTTTTATTTTTATATGTATCAGGTAACAGTCTATCCACAGAACCAAGAACATACCTGAGCAAGAGTTGTGTCACTACATGCTTTCCTTGCATCCTGAAAGAAAGAACAGAACAACTTGAATCTAAAAAGCAACACAGAGCATCAACCGACACAAAGAGTCTCAAGGAGAAATAACTCCTAAGCTAGGCTTCACCACACTCCAAAAGCCACAAGCCAACAACTCACACGCCAATATGCTTTCTGTCACCCCAGTATGTTTTTTTGGTCCAAGGAATCTAAAACACTGACACACAAAGGTGGGGGGTGGTGGAGGAAGAGGGACTTCAGAAGGGCTGTGCCCCAGCCACCTTTGAGTCTCCCTTTCTGCAGCAGATGGGACTCAAAGGCATTTGGAGCCATCCTGAAGTCCCAGTGCCTACCCTCGTCCCTGTATTCCTTCCCTGGTGTGGCTGTGCTTGCTCAGGGTGTACTGAGCACCAAGAACTGATCCACCTGAAAAAGCAATCACATATGGTACATAATTAGCAAGCTTTGTGCTAGAGGAGGCTCCTGCATTAACCCCTATTGCTGTGGCAGGTGTGACGATGCCAGTCACGAGCGGCAGGAGGAAAATCACCAGGCAGGGTCTGGAGAGCAGGACAGACGGCTGGGTTAGCGATGCACTTCATACAAAATGAAGGAAAAAACCAGCCAGCTAACACCCTCATTCATTTCACGGGACAGATAGCCCTCAGGTCTCCGTACAGGTACTCCATCTTCCTTTCATTATTTCAGACTCTATGGGCATATGACTTTCTGCGTATTATTCAACCCTCCCTAGAAAACAGCCTTCGCTTTCGTTTGTACAATCAGAGCTCCAGATTGGACACCTGACACAGGCAGGCACCAGCAAGCCTACTTTGCAACACTTTGATTTTGCAAAACCTGGTTTCGGTTACAACTGCGATTGCGCCGCACTCCTGCAACTCAGACTCCCATCTTCGAAAAACAAAAATAGGCACACAGTCAGCAACCACTTCTGAGATGCATGGGTTAAAATAATGGGCTTAAAATTAGACAGGAACTCCACAGCACAAGTTAGAGATAAAACTATCAACAGCAGTATTGAAGGATCAGCCCCAAGACCCTCTCTAACTCCCTGCAATTTCTCCAAATACCTTCCAAGTTCTGGACCCAACGAAGCAGGCATCCCACAAATGACAGATGCCCTTCCTCACCACTAATTTGTGTGTCCCCCCGCCCCAAGAAAGCGTTCAATCTGTACAGTAATGGCAATGTCGTCTTTGAGAGCAGGAAAGGAAACATTTACTCACACATTTTGGAACTGCATCAACACGTTCAGACTTAAACTTTTTCAAGCTCTTGCTTGAGAGTTATTTGACATCGCAACTTCAACAATTTTTTAGCGCATGTTTATTTTGACCCTTTATAGCTTTCCTCCCAGAAAGCAAGCCTGGGAGTGGATTAAGTCATCTGAACTTATTTTTAAAATGTCTGAACTGTAGAAATATTTATAAAATGTTGATGTCTGGAATCAGGAGGGGTTTAAAATACCAGAGCAGCAAATCCCCTAGCACTCAGGACTTATTTCATCCACAGGAAAAAACACACTGGATTTTAAACAAGTTTAATTATTTAGTTTAGCTGAAACACTTGAAGATGTTCAACAAAATGAATTCTGATTGCAATGTGAACAGAACAAAGAAATTTTTCATAAATAAAGAGCCATTAGCAACACCTATACTTAAGGCTGTATAATACTTGCCATAGGATTGGCAAAGTTGCAGGAAAAGCAAAATTTCTACTCTAACTCTCGTGTTTTAGCTGTCATTTCTACACACACATCTTCGTAACAGAATCATCAGTGTCACAGCATAAAAAGCTCCTGTATGTAGAATTTGTGAGAAAAATCTACCCGCTCGATCAATGTGCGCTCCCCACAATTTCCTAGCACACACAGTTAAGATTTCAATTTTTTTCCAAAACTATGCCTATTTTTAAAAATATAGCGTCTTATTTGTTCAAAATGTCATTCAATTTCAAATAACACTGTGTCAAGTATGCAACACTTCCAAAAATCATATCCTGAATTTCAATTCCCAAAGTAAGGACACGCCTGTGTGATCATGGGAACTTTATTCTAGACAGAACTCAGAATCAACTTTAACGATAAAGCCATCCTGCTATCTAATAGTTCATATCTAATCAGTTCACTGATGTTTCAAACTTCCTGCACTAAAAATTCATGCAGTCTTATTTTATCCCTCCGGCATAGTCTGTCTGTGTACAGAGCTGTGTACAGCTGCATGGGGAGGCAAACATTCATGCATCACCTAGATATTGTAACAAAAAAAAAATTTTTTTAACATTTATAAAACATTGCAGACTACAAAAAGTCTGTTGGGAAACTGACAGCTATTCATCGCAGTTTATTCTGCTTCAGGAAACCGCTAAATACAATCATATCTGGAACTCACTTATAAGCACAAAGCAGATTTTTCGTGACTATAGTTAGAGAAAATATCAGGCAAAACCCAAGAGCTGTAAACAACTAAGAGAGCAAACTGCTAGCTATATATAAAACATCAAATGCTGTTAGTGACCTCCCCTCTTTTTAGGAATGCATCAAGAATAATTCCTGAAAATTACCAGCCTGTTAGATATTCTAGACACTTAACAGAAACATTGATTTGGTGGGTTCTTTTTTTTTTTGTTTTTGTTCTGGGTTTTTTGTTTGGTTGGTTTTTTTAGATCCTATATCTATCCTCTTGCCCAAAATTCCAAACAAAACACCTACTTAGAAAGAAAACTGTGCAATAAGCAAGATAAATAGTCATCTATACAAATATGAAACTGAATTACCTGGTCAGAAAGTTTCTTCAGTATTAAGTCATCAGGAGCATTTTTAATTGCATATTAATCTGAAGTTAAAATGAAGCACCAGGATCCAAGCCTGCACTCAGATCCAAAGAGGCCAACACCAGTTGCCAATGCTGAGCCAAACGACTCCAACGGCAATAGCCACGGTTACCCAGCTACATCTGTGCACATCCAGTGTCAGGTTTGGGCGATAGGAGTTACAAGGGAAATGTTAACGCCACTAAATTGAGTCCTTATGCAAAGGGACAACCAGATTTTTATGCTCCAAAATTAATAAAGCAAACATTCCTGCAACAGTTGAGCTCTCTTACTTGCCTGGGATCTCCTCCTTCACACAACAGCATTTTGCATAAAACCAGACAGATTGATTACTAAACTGAATTAAAGACTAACTCGCTCACCCCAACATAACGAGAAAGCCTTTACGCATCAGGCAGAGGAAGAACTGAAAAATGCTCTATACCTTTTATTGGCACAATGTCATAATAAAGGTAAAATTTATGAAAAAGTATTTAAAACTAAAATTTGCATTGCTCTACAGAGCTGCTAGAGGGGTACCCAGTGCTGCAACACTGACTGATCCCCACCTTGTCTTTCGTCGATGTATTAAAGGGAAAAACAGGACTCAGCGCTCTCCTTAAAGCACCATTTGCGCCCAGCACAAGCCCTAGCACGTGAAGCGTGTTTATCGCGTGGCTGATGCCAATAAGCAGCCCAATGTCCGCTGCAGTAAGCAGCAGACCACCACAAAACAACTGCTGCCAGCAGATGTCACGCTAAAGAGTCGGTGTGTGTGCAACACGTCCTAAGAAACCTGTAGCCTTGGTTGATAGTAATGACTGCAAATAAGGCATGTCCATACAAATCAGACTTATGGATGCTTCATGCTTAGAAAAATGAAGTTTTGACGAAGAATAAGCGGACTTTGAAGATACTTATTATGCTTTGGACTTTTTCTCTACGGAAAACTGCATCACTGAAATAGACACCCATGTTGCAACAGATTCCTGGTAAACTGACTTCAGGCATGACAGCTCATACTTGGTTTATCTTCAGTGAGTAATTTCAGCACAAAATTAGCACATTCGGGGGAATCCGCATTTTCAAAAAAAAAAAAAAAATTTTCAACAGGAAGCTAAGGAATAGGGCCTGTAGAAACTACATCTATCCCCAGAAGGTTTTCTCTCACAGCCCATGCTTTGACCTGCATGCTTATCAAAACTGGCAGTGCAGTGGTCACTTTTAGCCCAGAAACAAGCTTTTCTAATATCCTTAACCTTCACTAGTTGTGCCTAGGTTCTAGAAGTTTGCTGCTCAGTTTTTTTAAAATTCAAAATAAAAAAAATTGCAGAGACACACGCCCCCCTAGTAACAAAACATAGCAAACTTCAATAAGAAATAAAACACTTTGTTCAAGAAATTTTATGAATGCATTTCCTTATACCAATGGCTTAGTTTTCTGATTTTTAAAAACATATTCTGAAAATATTTTAAGCTCTGCACAACTTAAACAGGAACAAGTAACAGATGCAATCTTCACACTTTTTCCCTTTAAAGGAGGAACCTTATAATGAAAAATAAGCAATTAGCAATTCTTACTCTGATTTGATTTCGCAGCTGCTCTGCCTCCTGCCGTAACTGTTCCAGCTCACTCATCTTCTTCAGTCTCTATTTCTCACACTGGTGAAGAAAACCTGCCAAAAAGAGGGAAGAAAAATAAGTTTCAGTATCACTTTCTCCTCTTAAAACAAAAACCCCCATGAACGTATATATATTTATTCTGCCTTTAAAAAGCCTTCCAAATAGATACTTCCCTTAGTATACTGCCTAAAAAATTTGTCAAGACTTATTTCAATTCCTGAATTACCATGAAAAGCAGAATTAAATGAAGTCTATTTTGAATATAGAAGCAACTGTCAGCAGAATCACACACTGTACTTTAAAACACTGTTACTGAATGCACTTGCAGCACCACTCCTCTCACCCCCCTGAAAACCTCTGTCAGTCTTCACCCCGCGATGGCAACAGAGAGCAAAGACCGCGGTGGTCACCTTCTACATTCACCTTTGAGCTCACCAGTGCTCAACAAGCACCTCTGCACATGACACGCAAGGTGGTTTTTGTTTTAATTAAAGATGAAAATTTTGAATTCTAGACTAAAGATGAAAGAGCAGGTTTTCTACAACTTTTTCTATATTTTTCTTGAGTAAGGAACAATGATGTTTTCATTTCAAAAGCACCCACGCAGTGAGAAAGGATAGTAAAGACCAAACCATCCCTAAAAGTGTCCTCATGCTGGTACAACTCACAGCTCTCATCTGAACAAGGCTCAAAGCAACCTTAATAAAAAGATCAATAAACAGTAAGACCACATGCAAGCATACTTTCAGGTTGGTAATTTTTTTTCAATGAGATTTTGCATCTGATTTTTCCAGTGTGTTGAACAGCTTCCTCAGATCAATCTTCCTCTTTATCTGCAGTACAGCAGTGCAGCCAAACACCACTACAAAGCCCTCTTCAGTCTCTTCACATATGTGTAGACTTCAGTATCCTTGCAGTCAAAGTAAAATAAGCTAGTGGCGTGCTCAGGAACAAGGCAGGCACTAGTATTTTTTTCACGTCAGAAAAAGCACATCAGAAAGGTGGTGGTGGTAGTAGTCCCACTATGTTATCTCAAAAAACCCAAACCACTTCTAGCTTATAGAAGAAGATGAAAGTCAGAATACTACTCACAAAATGAAAACTGAGGAAGGAAAAGAAGTGGGGAGAAGAACCCTTTCAAAACACTATTCTAAGCATTTCATTTAAGCATAAGAGACAATACAGTTGTGTCTACCCAATTTAGTCCACTGAAATATTGCTGAAAAACAAGGGAAGAAAGGTCACAGCGTGTCTGGTAAGTTGTAGACCTCTAGGGAAACCTCTTTATTTGGTCTGGCTGCTGGTTCTTTGTAGGTCAGTAGTGATGTGCTCTAAAGGACAGACTCTGGAAGGCTTCTTTCCATCTATAAAACATCACACTTCATAGATGTAAAGAGTGAAAGGTTTTGGTTCAAAGTAACTTACTAATAAGATAATCACCCTTGGACTAACAGCTTACACAAGTTTTTGAGAGCTACAAAACTTCTCAGTACACAAGAAGAAAAGTATATCCTCATTACGATTCGTCTACTCTTTCTTTCTTTCAACCTGAACCTCTGTGCTTTCCACAGATAGCACTGCAAAGTCCATTTCAGAATAAACCCACAAACATACACAAACTGGATCATCCCCAAATCAATACATCCTAACTGGTCAGAGCACAGTGGCGACTCAGAAGGTCCAATATTTTCAGCCATACGTAAGCAAATGATGAAGTTCACACCTTTCCCTTCCTTAAACCTATGCGCTGTTCAACTAAAGACATTATAATTCATATGTGAATATTCTAAGAGCCTACTTTATTTACCATCATCTTCCTATTTCAGACTATTTAATATTGCTTAATGCACAGCAGGCATATCACAGCAGTCATCAATGCTAATGTCCGATTTCAAAAATCAAGCATGAAAAACCGTAACCACTTCAGCATGCATGCTAATCACATGCCTTTACAGTCTTTGACGTTTAATTACAGTTTCAATATATTTGACTGGAATACTATACCTGTATGAAATATAGCCCCACTTTCAGTTCCAACAGTGTCAAATAATCCTTTTTTAAAATGTTTTCCTTCTTTTTTGTTCTAGAACCTACACAAAGGTAACACAGCCAACGGACTCAAATGCCTAAAGCAGGCTAGCCGTGGTACCTGCGGATGGTTCAGCACTCTTGCACGCTATTTGTAACAGAGGATTCCTAACAGAGAAGTTGATATATCTCGAATTTTCTGAGAGGGAAGTCAGCTTGTGCCCTATGATGTGCCACACACTTCAGTGCTCTGTAAACAGCAACACAGAGAATAATTGATCATAAAGCAAGCGACATTACCATCCAACTGGAAGCATGCATGGCTGGTCACGAGTAGCTAAAGTCACAGTGGTTTTTTATTGGTAGGTAACACTGGGAGCATATTAGGAAATTACCTGCAGCACTGCACTGGCACTCAAAGACCATCAATGACCATTTTGCACTTCAACCATAAAGTCACTGTTAATGACTTTAATGTCATTCGTATCAGTATTGTTCCCCACTAATGCCATTTCTGTATCAAGCTGCACCAACAGGTAAACAGTGGTTAAGCTTAACAGCTTTACATCATGTTGTATCTGTGCAAGTGCCCACGTGGACAAAACCCAGCCTTCTCACCCACCCGGCTTTAGCTTCAACATCAATTCCTAAGCAAATTAAAAGAAAACTATCTTTTTTTTTGAAATAAATAAGTTTTTTGGTCAGTGAAAAATCTTAGCAACATCAGTATGCTCTAAATTTGCAAGGTCACTAGCAGTCCCGCTCAGCAGAAACGCATCAGCGGTTCAAGGTCAAGCTATACCTCAATGAGTTTAATGGCCTCCAAGCCAGTACGCGTTGCTTCAAGCTCTGAGATTCATTTTAGAACCGGATTATTCTAGCTTTAAGCATTAAAGTTCCTTTCCAGTACGCAGCAGCTGAACAGCAAACTCTGAGATATTCTTAAGCTATTTTTAAACACTGGGATACTACAGTAAACAAACGAAGCGCACGGTTTAACTATTAAACTGAAGCATATCCAACTCTCTCTGTTGTACTGGCTGGCTGCAGCTCCCAATACAACTGCTCCTGTGTTCAGATGATCATGCAGCATCAAGCATTTAGTAGAACCATGAGCAACATGCTTCCACTTGGGATTTTTAATTTTTTTTTTAAGCACTACTTCGAGATGTCCACAGGAAATCACAGAAATTGAGTGGGTAGGGAGGAAGCTCTCATGGATGTTTTTCCAGATTCACACTAACTCTGCAAGCAGTGCCTCTGAACTCCTGTCAAACCACCATGTGAACATCTCACTGATGCCATACTCACGACAACAACGCAGGAAGATAAGCATGGGCTTGGAACTTGTGCACATGGACGCATCTGCCTGTTCTAATGCTTCGGATGCTACGATGATACGGTTAAAAGAGAGGAAAAGCGAGGAAGCCACAGTCAAGATGTAGTTATGCATGTAGACAATTATCCAGACTAATTTACTTGCTGTAATAGTGTTTGTAAGTGTATCAGTGAGCTGACCAGTGAAGCACAGCGAGAGCACAGAACCGAGATGGCTGGCAGCAATGGCACAGCAGAAGCTGCATCCTGCAAACCTGTCCCCAGTGCAGAGAAGCAGGTCACCACCACAGCCTTGAGGTGTGCTACTTCCCAACGCCAGCAGCCATCAGATAAAAACCAACCTGGTTTTTATCAGAACAGCGGTGATCTCTGTATTGCAAATTCTTCCTCATACAACAAATTACAGAAAACCTCAGTGGATCCAACTCCAACCTGTACTAGGTTACGAAGGACACGCGCTTGTTCATTCTCCCCTCCAGGAAGATCAAAATACTACAGTCAGGAAGGAGCACTGCTCCACATCCTGGAAAGTTCTTTATTCCGAACACGAACTTCCCTGTGAGCCCAACGGTATCACTCTCAGCTGCACACGCAGCAAAGCCAGCGGGTCTCGCAGCTCTACGTGCAGAAACAGAGCAAGGATTCCTCCTGCCATCTCAGGAGGCTAGGGAGGAAGACATTACGTTACCCCCAACTTCTTAATGTTTTAAATAAATGTTTAGGCTTAGGAAAAATATTGAATTGTCTTAAATGCAGAATACTAGTGGCATCTGCTTTTCAACATTCCCATGTAGAAACTCTGATAGAATCTCTTTGATTGCAACTCATGATGAGCATGATGTACTATGAATAATATCATCTGCTATGGCAAAGACGCCTTGGGGGGACAAGCAACAGGAAGGGGAAGAACTTTTAATACTGTTGGTAGCCAGGGGGTGTACCGCTGCAGGACACCCGAGCAGTTAGGAAACGGGGTCAAGGACACGAGATGCTTCCCATCAAAACCACCACTACAGGGAGCTCACTGTGAGCAATAACTATTTATGTAGCTAAGGCGGCACATCTTTGCCCTCACAAAAGCAATGTCATTTGTAGGCTGCACTGTACCTCAGTGCAATTTCTCCTCAGCAGACTTGTACAAGCGAATTTACTGATACCAAAATAAAGTGCCTCTCAAGGGAAAATAATTAACTAAGTCAGATTCCACAGCATAGCTAGTGTCAAGAAAGCCACTGGCGGCTCGAGTGCTCCACAGATAAATTGCCGCTTACGCTATTCCTGATTCAGTAGCAGCATCATTTGCTAAGAGTTTAATTCTTCATTACATGGGCAGGCAGTGACAAACTACCACAGGTTCTTGTCTTGAAAGTACTTTCTCTGCAACTGGTGGACTCAAACATTGTGGCTGGAAAAACACCCTTCTCTCTGCAAAAACTCACTCCAAGTGCACGTGAGGGCACACTGTAAGAAGATTCACCAAGCCCAGGACCTCTGTGACACCCCAGCCAGCAGCAGGGCAGGACACAGCGCCTACACAAGCCGGGATGCAGTTTACAAACTAAGATGATAAGTAATTCGGCTTCTTTAAAAAAAAAAAAAAAAAAGGCATTTTCACTTGCCTCAGCAAGCTTTGCTTATTTCCATGTAAAATCAACATATAGACAGCAGGAAAAAAAAAATTGACTAGAAGTGTAAATACACCCCTCCCCACAACAAAGCACTGCTATTTTTGTGCCAGTATACAGAGATTAAAGGGACTGCAAAAAGAACAGTCTGACTGTATCCTCAAGAGCTATAAACTAAAGAATTAGGCAAGAATTTCATTTTGTATCAAAAAATTGGCCCTTTAGAATTGAAATAGGTGCTTACCTTTCCATACCAACTTAAATTTCTCGACTCAATGCAGGAAGATCTCACAAGCGATGAACACACAGCAGCACAAAGTACGACAAGTTTCACATAGCTTTCGTGTGATCGTCCCTACCAGTGATCACACAGGTGGCTAAACATAAGGAATGCTAACTATAGCACTTCACCAATTACAGGAAAGGGACACCAAGAAATACTCCGGATCTCTCTCAAGGGAGCTATATTGGTAACTCACTCACACTCAGGCTTCAGTCCACAAAACCTTTACATGTGTGAAGTCACCTGTTTTGTCTTCTGTACCCGCTGACGGCACACGCAGGCTTTGCTGTCTCAGTAGCAGTGGACAGGGGTCCTGGCTCTGAAGCTGAGCTCCAGCAGCGCACACAAATACTTTATGTATCCAGGATAGTCCTGGCTCTGAAGCTGAGCTCCAGCAGCACACACAAATACTTTATGTATTCAGGATGTACCAAAGAAGAGTTTGGTAAAACATTTCCTCATTCAGTGACACTAATCAAGACTTTGGCAGCTTTGCCCACTCGTTTATATCTCCCCAAAGCCATGAATAGTGAAGAAAAGCATACAGAGGTTTTATTTCTGAAGGGAATGGATTTGACATACTCAAGAACAGTTCAAATTTTATAAACCTTGACACAGTGAACAAAGCCTTACATAAAGTGAAATCTCTGCCTGCACAACAGCCATTTGAAAAAATAATGCATTAATGCTATACTGTAGTTACATACCTTCATATATAACAACTGTTTTAGTCAGAATTTTACATAATATATTTACTATGGCGGAGAGGACCACACACACACTCAGCTCTCCGCTGAGGAAAATTAAATATTTAATGCCTTTGTTTTTTTACTGTATCTTGGCCCTATGTTGTCTCTCCTCGGTTTCTCGGAGACCTCACCAGCTATTCAATTTCCCAAGAATTCTTTGTTCTGATTTGGAGCTGTACTGAGTCAATAAACAAAAACAACAAAGCAAGGAGCTTTTATATCGATCAACTAATACTTGAATCTGAGCAGAGAGAGGCGTAAATTGAAATAACTGTATATAAGGGCTGTAATTGTGCCAGTGTGTACCTTGCTCTTTCTTTCTCTCCTCTCAAATCTCTTCAGTGCACCTCCTTCCCTTCTGTATCTTTAATTTTTGAGGGGTGCATTAGTTGCAGAACATCTTGGACATTTCAGTAAAGAGAGAGAATAACAGTTAATTTTTAAAAAAATCGGTACCGTTCAGAAAATAAGCTTGGAAAGTCTAACTGAATCTTTTCCTTCAGGTTTTTAAGTTTTCATTTTGTGAGAGGGAATGAATTGTCCCTCTGATGTCCGAGCCCCCAGGCACACATGAAGAAGAGTTCTCCCACATTCAGGGCCTCTGGTCTCCCCAAGAAGAAAACAGGAAGCAGCCTGGGTGTGACCCCGCTCGCTGAGGTCAGCGCTATTGTTGCACTTCTGCACATTTTGGAAGTGTTTTAAAGTGATATGTCTCCATTATAGCTTTGGTACAAAAACAGGAAATAATCAACCAACGCCTCTCGAGAGGAAGGGTATTAGCAGAACTTATTTAAACACCCATTTCTCTAACAGATACCATCCCCAGCTTTAAGGAACCGATGAATATGTGCTCCAAATTCTGTGTACAGCTGGAAAGCAGAGGACACAAAAGAGACCCATGAGCAAACAAAAGATCAGTGGGATATGGAAGCAGTCTCGCCTCTTGGTGTGCCAGCATGCCCCACGCAGTTACATCACAAATACAACCCCACCCACCGTGTGGCAGAGGCAGTTTCAAGCCAAGAATATTGCTCCTTCCTTCCTTCCTCCACCAAAACACCTTGTACCCCTACACATCAGAAAGAACAGAAATATCTGCCACTTTCTGCACAGTTACTTTGCTTGTGATTGTAGTATAACTTCACCACATAAAAATGTTTGTGTTCACTGCAATAACCACTCCGAGGTATTAACAGAAGTAATGTGAGTCAGCCAAAGGTAAGTATCTGTGTTCACCTCCAGACTTGAGTACTGTAAATATCAACCTTTAGTGTCCTTCGCTACCAGAGGAGAGCAGAGGAAGCGGCAGCTGGAACACGTCAGGCAGTAGTGCTGCTGGGTGTCGAAGTCAATGCCATTTTAGCAGCGCTGCCGGCACTGCGCACGCTCAGCTTGCAATGAGAGCAAACCCGCTCGGCGATCGGTCTGAGCAGATCACGACATGTCTCCGCGTTTGATCGCTGCTTTGATTACCGTTTCCATGGAAGACAAACAGACCAACAAATACCGACCTTGTTAACAGCAGTCACAAAATAAGACAAAGGAAATCACAGTTTAGAAATTAGAGTGAAATAACTCTTAAGTTTACTAATAAAAAATGATCAGTGACTTCAGACTTTTACCCTTCTCCATACAGTAAGCTGACAGCTCACTAGACCGGTATCTTATGCTCAGAGATATGAGAGTTTATTTCTAAAACCCAATTTAAAGTCTAAGCCAAGTACATTCACAAAACACATACCGAAAGCCCCTACTCTTCACTGCCCACACACACTAGATCCTAGAAAAAACCCAAGAAATTCAGTGTTAAGTACAAGGCTGGAAAAAAGCACAGGAAGGAAAGAATTTTTTAAGAGTCATGAATATTTCACAGTCCAAAAGAGTGATTTTTCCAAAAGTAACATCTTATACTCATTATGTTCATTTCCAGGTCAAAATGTTTTGGTTCG
>NW_010139414.1:18840-31921 GCF_000699245.1 Pterocles gutturalis | reverse complement strand
GAGGGGTAATGGATTTAAACTGGAAAAGGACGCATTTAAGACTAGATATTAGAAATAAATTCTTTATGATGAGGGTGGTGAGGCAGTGGCCCAGGTTGCCCAGAGAAGCTGTGGGTGCCCCATCCCTGGAGGGGTTCAAGGCCAGGCTGGATGAGGCTTTGAGCAACCTGGGCTAGTGGAGGGTGTCCCTGCCCATGGCAGGGGGGGTGGGACTTGCTATCTTTTAGGGCCTTTCCCACCCAAACCATTCTGTGATTCTATGAATGTGGACATTGGCACAATTTCAGGTGTTCCTGTTGTTTAAATTAAGCATGTTTAGGAGCAATGGGTGATGCCATATTTATTTTAGAGGTGGAAACTTCTGAAACACAGTGGAAAGTTGACTCTAAACCACCCCAATTTTAGAAGATCCATCTACAAAAAACAGATTGTACTTGTCCATTCCTTTCTCTAACACACAATCAGTCCACACCAAATAACTGAATAGATTTAAAAGGAGACTACCAATTCCTGCAAATTAAAAAAAAAAAAGTTGTTTTTTTTTTCATCTGCACAATGGGCTAGACAGAATTGTAATTCAGAAATGACTTTACTTTTCAATACTTCTGAACACTGAAATGAGAAAAAAAAAAATGACTCATGACATTGACTCTAGGAAAAGTAATATCCTTCCACAATATTTTTTTACCAGCTGGAAGCAGGGAAAAGGGAGGAAAAAGGAATATTCATGTATTTTCTCCTTTGTTCAAGTGCTGGCAGTGTACTACCAGGGAAGCAGCATGATCGAAGTGGGGAAAAAAAAATTCCACTTGTAAAATAGAACTTAATTAGCGAAGGAGAGTGCAATTATCTCCTAACAGAATGGCAAGGGTAGGCAGTCACCAAATGCCAAAAAAACACAGAAGGTGTACTCCATCAATAGTTTTAGAAATTTTCATGCCTGGAATTCAGCACCATAGAGCCACAGCACTACGAGCACCTTCGCTGGCCTGACTGTTTAGTGGAACCTGGAAAAAAGCCTCTTTTGGTCAACCAGGTTAATTTGGTCAGTGACATTTTAACATAGCTAAATGAAAAACTGCGTATCCAGAGACCTCCTGTTTCAGAAGAGTCATTTGTATTTCAGAGTACATAATTTACATTATTCTTTTGATACATTTATATCTTTAGATTGAAAAGATATGAAATTGCAGGTTTGCTCAGCTTTCTTCTGTTCATGTTTCTATTTTAGTTGGAATATGAATAATAAAAGCAGGTTAGCTTCTGTTTTCTCAACAGTTTCCATTTCCACATTCATAGGCAGGTATTTTTCAAGAACATGAACCTTGGAAGGCCAGTACCAGTTCTTACGGCAATGGGAAGTAATTTGGGGAAATGGAGAAAGCTAACTAGTGCAAGTTAAAGAACCGAGCTTGAATTTGCACCTCAGTTTTTCTGGATTCAGTCTTCAACCACGGATGCCTGTCATTCCTCCAGAAGAGTCAGAACTGCCAGCCCCGTCATGCTCATTGACCTACTTCAGGCAACTGTGAGAACTGTCACATTCCTGCATTTAAATATTTGTAGTAAGTTAGGGGAAAAAATATTCCAAAGCAAGCATGCAGGAAAGCACTTCAAATAGAAGCCCACAAGTCCCTGAAGTGTGGCAGATGAAGGAGGAGTAGCTGCCCTAGCAGCTGCCCTGCACGTTTCTCTCTCTTGTGCACTGCTCAGTACTTCAATGTCAGTATTTGACAGTTATACAAATAAAGAATGGCTTCAGGTAAAATGTGTCACTGGTGCTGCCGGAATGACTTCTGACACTGGAGCAATCCTGATGGCTGGGGTGTGGCCACTGTCCCAGGAGCGAGAGCACCAAGACGTCTTCTGCTAGAAACTGCCTACGTAAAAAGGTCTTATGAGTGTGTGAAAGTACTATTTAAATGAGTTGAATGCTTTCTACCTAAGCTGAAATTTATGGTAAATAGTTTATGTTTCAATGCTAACACACAATTAATCTTTCCAAAGCTTCCACAACTGGTCATTGCCAGTAATGAATTTACATGTGCAATCAGTCCGGGCTTGCTCTGGCAGCCCTCAACTTGTTAGAGCTTCTCTTGCGAGGTATCAGATAAACACAATTCTCATTCCTCTGTTAAGCATTCATGATTAGATTAAGATTTTTATGGGCAGAAGAAACCCTTTCAACACTGACTTGACTTCTATATAACACAAGCCATCAGTCTTCCTAGATTTTTTTTGCTCCAGTTGGATAATAGTACTTTAACTAAACCATCTCATCTATGACCCTTGAACAGCAAAAATACTGCCTCCAAGTCATTGATAAAAATATGAAACATTGCAGAGCTGAAAAAAAAACCCTGAAATACCACCAAACCACAACTATTTTATTATTCCTCACTGAAATGTGTGTTTCAAATCACATTTTCTCTAGTAATACAGGAGGCCTGCTTTGCTTTTTCATTGGTTCAGTTTCTTAAAAGGAACAGTATGAATTCAAATGTGTTAGTGAAGGTAAAAGATAAGAATCAACCAAAAATCTGTAAACTCACTTTAACATTAGATTAAATTTATTTTTAATAAGCCCATGCTAATCAGCAACAGTTATTTTACTCTCAATTCTTGGTTTGTCAAACTTTCTGATCTTACTAAATTCTTTATCTCAGGTTACAGCAACCAGGATCATTATATTTTAAATGAGAGCCTTAACTTTAATCCAGTCTTCCTGAACCTCTCAGTTCATCCCAGACATAATTAAGAAAACCCAGTACTTCCTCCCCACCCAACATAGCATGGTCCAGAAAGCTTTAACCAGAGGGCTGTTTTTTTTAAAAAAAGAACTGGCCAAAACATTATTTGGACATTCTGATTTAAGTATCTTGTCATATTTTTAAAGCTTTTGTTTAACATATTAATTTGCTATTAATACAAGGGAACATAACACTTCTCACCAAGACAGATAAAACTATAAAACCAGTTTTTGAACTTGGATTCTATTACTGGATTTTCCTGTTCTGTTTTTTTTTTTTTTTTTCCAAACTGCCAGTTTTCACATCCTTGCAAACCAGGCTGATTTTTAACCAACAGACTTCCCTCAACATCGTTTATTTTGTGAGAGTTTAATAACATGTTTTAAGTAGCAAACAATCACTGTTCACATTTTAATGTTTAAATGTTTTCCGACTATTCAGCTTGATTATTTCCTTCATCCTTAAACCGTCCCACTTACAGTGCTGAGTCCATGTTTGAACTTCCATTACGTTGTAGTTGCCTGACAACCATTCATTTTCCTTCTGCAGTCTGTTTCTTTAACCATTTCAAGGTTATCTATAACCTTAGATGGCTGCCCAGAATCCAGAGTCACATCACCTCAGGATTTCCAACAACATTTTTACATCAGTACTAGCACCAAAGACTAGTGCCTGACAACCATTCATTTTCCTTCTGCAGTCTGTTTCTTTAACCATTTCAAGGTTATCTATAACCTTAGATGGCTGCCCAGAATCCAGAGTCACATCACCTCAGGATTTCCAACCAGTACTAGCACCCAAGACTAGTACCCAAGTATGTTTTACTGGGATTGAAATCCCACCTGAGAAGCACCATTCTAACACCTGAAAAACACAAGGCTATGGGGTAAGGCACAACTTTTAGTGAGATTGTCACGGTCAGTAGGAAATAACTAATGGTACTGCAAATAGCGTTTTAAATGCTTTGGATAAAAATCTCATATCAGCAATTACTTGCCTCCAATTTGTCAATGACTGATGAGACAGGCACATTATTCTTGGCAGCGATCAACACCACTTCTTTTGGACACTCAGTCCCACACTGGTTACACGGAGTAATTTACTACTTTGGTCAAGCAAGTCTTTCTACTAGGTCAATATTTACTCCTAAGTAAGCAGTTTCCATTTCTCTTGCTTATCATCTAGGCAATTGTATAAAAAAATGCTTTATTTGCCTCTCTTTTCCTTCCTTGGTTTTATGAGTAGCAGGATAATACCGCTGCTAAAAATATTTCTGCTAAAACTAATAGTAATAAGGCTTTTAATAATCATCAGAAACTGAGTTGCTCCTCAGAGTTACTGTTTTGGGTCCTGTACACAACATAACAAAACAGGATGAGAATCTGTGAAGTTTTTCTTGCAATCTGCTTTAGAGTAAGATTTCATCTTTCTGGAGAATGTGCAGATTATGCACAACCACATTACAGTTGCCAAAAATACGTATGTTAAAACTTATTTTAAAGCACTGAGGCCCCCACAGAAAGGGAAAAGGAACTAATCTAAATGGAAAACATCTGCACATTTCAAAAAACAAGTTCAGCATAATTATTATTTATATGTGCTCATGTTATGAAAGTGATTTCTATTGTGTCTTATTATGGAAAATCCTGGCTAGAGTAAGAAAATATAGCATAAAAATACAGTTATTTGTCCAAGAGGTTTAGATTTTAAGATAAGGAATTGCAGCACAATTCCATAGCAGCGTGACCTCATATAACCAGCTTAGCCAGCAAAACGCAATTGCTTTTTGGTCATTTCAGCTCTCTGCAGTGGCTCACCTGGTCACACCAACACCAGGAGTAGGAAGGGAAGAGGGATGGGCTGCTGGGGGAGAGGGAGGGTGTTAGAGGGAAGAAATTAAGGCAACTGGTGCCCCAGGATCCCTGACTTTGATTAAGTAGGCAGGGAACTGCATCCAAGCTCCAATTAATGAATATCACCAGGCCTGGGCAGTCTCTTCGGACAAGGAGTCCACCAACAGAGTCCCCCCCATTCATAAGCCTACAGCAGAATTCAGAGGCTTAAACATCTGAGCAAACAGTCCCCACTGGAAAAAGGCATCAAACATCCACACTTTGAAGCATAGTCTAGCACAACCCTGAAAGAGCAACTGTGCTGCCTCTAGAGCTCACCATAACCCAACCATGATTCACAGCCTTGATTTCTCTCCTGCTGCTGACTTGTCCTCACCCCTGAAAAAACCCAAAGCAGCATAAACAGCACTGATCCAGAAACTAATATAATTCCGTGTATCTGCTACAGCACTGAAAAAACCCAACAAAAAAAAAACTCTTTACCCAACCTCTCATCGATTCAATTTTAGTTTAAGATCCCTTCTTGTACCAGTCAATTTAGCTGGAGGTTTTAGACTGCTGGGCAGCACGTGCTTGTGTGAACTTGGTACATACCTGGGCAGGAACAAAAAGCACCCCAACAGAAGCAGCCCCATCCTACACTGCTGACCACCGTTCTGGCTGGGGAGTAAAGCACGCTCAGCCTCTCACTGCGCTGTACAACTCAACTGAAGCCATCCAAAATACGGTCTTAAAATAAGAAGCCGTGTTCCAAAGTGACATAACAAAAGGCATCCAGAACATCAGCCAACCCCAGCTCACGTAGTTTTTACACATCTTGTATACTTCAGGTTTGCCACTCTTTCATACACATTGAACTTATTGTTTAGTCACAAGAATAACATGAAAGTTGAGCTACTGGTATGGATATGGTTGGTTTTTTGTTTTTTGTTTTTTTTTTGCTATTTGTGTGTATATATATGTTTGATATATTTCAAGAAAGTAATATACTGTGAAAAATTAAAAATGACAGTGAAACTTGGGCATAAAAGCAAAATGTAAAGACTACCGCAGTATCAGAAGTAGCTGATGCAATTAAGTGTCTAGAAACATTCAGTAATAGATTAGATAAATGGCTCAGCTGCTCAAACCAGGAACAAAAACATTGTCTAGCTAACGAGACCTGTATGTGATCTGATATGGCTATGTGCTATGGTGTTACATCTCACAAGCAAGGCTGCCTGCTTCCAGAAGGGGGTTCTTGGGAGATAGAGAGAGAGGGTAGCAGGCTATTTCTCAGTTCAGTAATGCTTTCATGATGTTCTGTCTAAATTATCCCCGTGGGGCAGGGGTGGAGGTGTGCGTATAAAGCTAAACATGTACACACCCGACCCAACAATCTAGAAGTCCCAGCTAAATTTACTGGTACAGGAATGCTTTATTTAGCTATAATACACATAATTCTCTGATACATCTAGCATGCATAAAGTTTAACAGTTGCATCCTTTATAGTATAACATCTGTTTAATTCTGCTAAAGCATAATGATATTGCTGGTGATATTTAATTTGACATCATTCAGAGTCACCAATTCAAGTATTCTTTCAGAAAAAAAAAAAAAAAAAAAAAAAGAAGGAAGAACAGAGGCCAAGTAATTAACTACTAATCCCAGGAGCCCTGGAAATAACAAAGCCAATTTTCAACG
Source organism: Pterocles gutturalis (assembly GCF_000699245.1). Taxonomy (NCBI): domain Eukaryota; kingdom Metazoa; phylum Chordata; class Aves; order Pterocliformes; family Pteroclidae; genus Pterocles; species Pterocles gutturalis. The sequence continues at coordinate 25,635 of NW_010139414.1, read as the reverse complement.
ACTTTAAATCTCTGCACTTCACACAAACGGGAAGGCAAGTTAAAGAGGACAAGGTCCGCTAACTTGAAGCCCTAGGACCTCATTTGGGGAAATTTCATAGCTTTACAGTGCTTTCTATAGTTAAAGTCAATGCATAACTGAAGTATGTAGACACGCATTCCCAGCATAGATCAGGCGATAGTTCCAAGCTGTTCACCAAAACAAGAATTCACATCTGAAATCACTGCAGAGAAATTCTGCAGAAGTGGAGAAAGAATGCTGCCTTAAAGTACATTTTAACCCTATTGTCTCCCTCTTCTTGAGATCTAATTTCCCACACCACTTTTTAATATGTATGATGTAGGCAGCATATTTTTAAACACAACATCCTTAATTACTTGAGCCTTACAAAACAGTCTGCACTGTGCATTAGGACGAGTGTATCTACGCTGTGTATTAGGATGAGACTTTTTCCACGGGACTTTTTAGTTTGTACATAATCAAAGCTAGGATCATAACAAAGAAAAGCAACTTTTTACAATTCAACTTTTATATTGTTCCCTTCAAACAGCTAATACCCACTACACCTCAGAAAAGGGTTTACCTCATTATCTGTTCCCACATCCAACATCACTGGTAGACACTCATAAGGTTTTACTCCTCCGCACGCTGTATAAAGTGCCAGTTTACCAACTGGGATGCCCATTCCATAACAGCCAAGGTCTCCAAGACCAAGAATACGTTCTCCATCTGTCACCACAATAGCCTGGAGGAAGAAGTAAAAGAACTGTAACAATCAATTATTTGCTTGTACAGACTAAGTATTCCATTATCTTCTTACCATTATTTTTTAATTTTCATGTAAAAATAGGTACGAACAAATCAAGAGCACAACAAAGGCCCAGAATTGTTTTATTATATTTCAGTGAGTTTTGCTACACTATTTTAGATTATTGCTTCACTGTAAATGAGACTTTCATATAAAACTTTTAAGAATACCCAAGAGAGGTATTTAATACCTCATTACAAGGGAACTGGCATTGTTTCCTCTTAGGTTTTCCTGTCAACAGTATGAAGACAGAATAGGAAGGTAAAGGAAGTTATCCACAAAAAAATAAGAACCCCGGACTCTTGGGTTTTGTCATGGCTGTTTTCAGCAGAAACAGAGTGAGTGACTCCTGCTGACGTTTGACAGGGATGTCTACAGCCACCTGGTTCTTACCCTTCAAAGATGTACATGTTCTTCCCTTGAGCAAATAACACATTCCATCCTACTTATACATATGAGGAAGGATGTGTTTCCATATACAGAACTACAGGATCTCAGTAAACCCCACAAAACTGCTAAAAAGGAAGATTTTTCATAGGAAAGGACAGAAGCGCTCAGTATGGCAAGCGGCTGACAACACCATCATTTCCTTGTCATGCTCTGTGACAAGCCATTTTAGTTGGTAATTTAACATTTTTTTGTGAGAGAGCTCATCAGGTATCATACTTGGAGAACTATTAACCCAAGCACTAGAACCGGTTGCCAAGAGATCTTGTGGAATCTCCACCCCTGGAGATACCCAAACCCAAGTGGACACAGCCCTGAGTACCCTGCCCTGCCTGACTCTGCTTGCCCAGGAGGATGGATTAGATGATCTCCAGAGATGCTTTCCTACCTCAGCCACTCTGTGATTGCCTGAAATGCAGAAAAAGCATTCACTGACACTATATATTCAATGCAATTGACCGATTAATCAGTAAAGGATGCCTATAGCTAAACAAGTAAGGGTTTAAAAGCCTCAAACCTTGGCTGTAATAGCACTGTTTCTATTTAAAAAATCAGCTAAGAAAACACTGAAATCTAATTGATAACAATTATAAAAATATCTTAACCAAGTCACCTCGCAAACCAGTGGAAACCAGTGTCAGCTTTGTCATGCAACTGAAACTGAACTCACCTTGATGTTATTTTCTGGCCAGGATTTAAGCATTGTAGCAATGTGTCCCCGGTCATGGATGGTAATAAAAAGACCTCTGGAAATAAAAAAAAAAATATATATAAAAAAAACCACATTTCATATAAACAGGCAATTAAACATTTCCATATAAATCAATTAAATAATAAATTAACTCTATGCAAGTGTGTTTCCAGCACACATCGATTCAGTTCAATAAAAAGTGCTCGGTTTTGTGTGAATAAGTAAATTAAATGCCTTCATTTAGAAGAAGTCAGAGAACATACAACTCAGTAAAGCTTCACTGACCAGTGAGAACCTGCAGGAGTCATTTCTGAAAATTGCTCAGTGCTCACTGAGCACTTGATCTGTGCGAATGTGCTAATTGTACCAGACCACAAAACACGTTCATTGTGTGACAGTGATCCCCAGTGCCCCAGCAGTCCTAACATCTACAGACAGGAATAAGCCAAAGTTTTAATCTAGGAACAAAACCTGAGACAATATATATATTGTTATATATATATATATCATGGCATAAAATAATTCAAGAGCCTTCAGTTATGTGTTTAGAAACACAGTCTGTCTATATAATTAGACTGCCCCTTTCACACCTAAAAGTGAGAAATTACCTTCTCTATATGAAGATCTCTTATTTGAAAGCGTGTAGTACATCCCACAGTGCTAAGCATACCAAATCTTTACTTTTGAAGAGCATTTGTAAATTGGCCTTTAGTTCCAGTATAAAACAAAATGTCAGAAAAGTATAATTCTCATTTCACTTTTTTTTTATTACAGAAGCAAAACCAATATAGTATCTTCTTAGCCTACTCTTCAGCATTTTATCCTTCACTTATTTTACTTGACATGCAGCTATACATCCAGGTCCACTCAGACTTAATTTAATTCCACTTCTTATCTACTTTTCTCATGTGAGATAGCGGAAAAAAAAATTCTCCCACTAAAGTCAATATCTCAAAAATCATGAAGAAAATGTCAATGAAGAAGTACATGTCAAAGATGTCTTCTCATAATTAAACTTTGCACTAGTAAGTATAAGGAGTTGTCTTCTGGAATTATTCTAAAGCATTTCATCAACCTATTAAAAAAATTATAAAGTAAAAATTAGAGAAGACCATTGAAAAACAATTTACATCTAAGTCTACTATAATATCTCCATATTCACAGCAGTGGGTACATGCCCATGTGGGTCCAAATAAAACTAATAACTCAGGGAAATGCTTGTCAGATATGCCTGCAAGTATTTCAAGTCAAGCAAAAACTTTCCTGCAGTGTTAAAGAGTGTATTACCCAAGACAACAAAACAAGTCCAAAAATTATATTTAATTTTATATGCTTACATATTCCGTACAAATTAGATTATGTATGCATTTATATATAAAATTTACCATGTTATCTATATTTTCATATTGAATTTTATCCTTAATTTCATATTTCTCTTCTTCCCCTCCTTGATGTCAAGAAGTACAATTGAAATTTTTTATTATTTTGGACAAAAGGCAGTGTAAGACACATTACAAAACTACAACCTCAAGTGGCTAATTAACGAAACATTGTCATGTTCTAAAAGAAAAATATATATGCACTGTATAAAGGAAATAACCATCACTCATTTCTGGTTAGATGATTTTAAGTGTTTAAATTTAATTTTATGCATTTCCCCCTGGAACTAGGAATTCTCGGATCCTGGCATTCCCAATTAATTCCCCTTCTGCTTCCACTCCCCACGCTCAGAACAAACGCACCAGGCTGGATGATTACATCTATTGGTTGTTTCTTAACAAGTAATGCCTGTCAGCAGATTCATTCCTCCACTGTGGCACTGACAGTCCTTGGGGGCAGGAGGGTTAAAACTTACAACTCTTTGCAGAAGTTGTGGTATCAGGCACTGGAACAGGCTGCCCAGGGCAGTGGTGGAGTCACCATCCCTGGAGGGGGTCAAGAAACGTGTAGATGTGGTGCTTAGGGACATGGTTTAGTGGGTTAGGTGGTGTTGGGTTGATGGTTGGACTTGATGATCCTTGAGGTCTTTTCCAACCTTAATGGTTCTATAATTCTATGATTTACAGCCTACAAGTATTTCTATTTCTATTTCTGAGGCAGCTACCCAAAAAAAAAGATGCCCCTAAGAGTGAAACATCGTAAAGAAGCAATGTGAAATGCATGCTGATGCTTCCCCTCTGATGTACTGCAGTGGGTCATTTTATAAAAGTGTGTAAACTGTTGAATCATAAAATACAGTTATGGAAGTTGCCAGCCTCAGAGACAGTAAATCATGAGAGACGAGCGTGTGAAAGCACATGAAGAGTGCAGGAGGAAAGCTATCTAGAGGCATCACCCCTCTCCTTCTCACCACCCTCCAATTTACACTGACCTAACAGATTTGTGTTAAATGAAGCAAGATCTTGTATTGATTTTCTGAAAAACCAGAGCCCAGCCCAGTGTGGTTAATGACCTTTCCCTTGCAAGCTAGGGAGAGAGGTCTCCATGGAATAAATTCCTTGGCAGAAAAAATGAAAGGCAGGGTGGCTGCTCCAGAAGGAATTTTGTTAGAACATCTGTAAGGACCTTTGAATAAGTATTGAAAACGTATTTCAGAAATCTGTCTGAGCAGGATCACATTCAAACAACAATGCAAAATAGGGGCTGAAGTGTAAACAGAGACATGTTGAAAGCATTTCAGTCCCCTCCTTCTCCCCTTCACTCCATTCCTTCTGCAGATTAGTAAAGGGTTTCCGGACACATTGTCCTGGCTGAGAAGATACCCCTAGGTTTAAGGGCACACAATAAGAGATCAGAATCTTTTATTCTTTTACCTGGATCTGTTTTCCTCATCTTTTCTCTTTTAAGGGGTCATCTGCAAGAAACTACACCAGGTTGCAGTCGGAACCCCAGCTCAGAACGGTGTCAGCCGCAAGAATATTCAACCTACGCTACTGGGATTGAACTCGCTGGCAATTCTACCTGCAGGCAACCACCAAAAGGCAGCACTACGTATTTTTTCTTTTCCGTGAGGTCAGGCTATGTCCAGGAAAATCACCAACTGCATAAGGTGATGATTACAAGTGGGAGAGAGTGCCACAAGCTGAAACAGTTGGCTACCTAGCAGATATCATTGTTATATTTTGGCTGCCATGGCACAGCCATGAGAAGAATCAATAAAGGGGCAAGCTAGACAGTTAAATAGGATTAAATTATATATGTATTTCAGTCCAGAAATAAGACAGAATTATTCATTTGAGAATAATGTTAACAATAACACTAAGTGCTGTCATGCCAGTGATGCTCCCCACGCTGCCGGATGCAGGGCGAGAGACAGCCTGCGTGATGGGCGTTTGTCTGACACAGCACTTCGGGATGGGGCTGCTACAGCAGACAGACAAGTAACACGTTTCAGCACATGGAGAAAGAAGCAAGGCAGAGAAAAAAAATGCTTAAAGGTAACGTTTTTGTAAAAAAGATGAGGAAAAATATACTGCTTACGCTCCTTTCTTCTTGTCACACCACCAGCAAGACCAGAGCCCTGAAGAGCGAGGGGAAAACCCAGGCTAGGGCATCAGGATCCACCCAGCAAAGGATGGATCTATTCTGGGTCACTGAGCTCACTACGCTGTAGCAGATTTTACCAGTTATGTGGAGGTCATTCTACACCCCATAATTTCGCTCTGTTTTGTTAGAACCCTGATCTATGAGAACAAAGCAAACAGACATAAATGGTGTATTTGTTTATTATGCTTTGAGGAAATAATGTTCCACCAGCAGTGTACTTCTCTATTTCTATTAAAGCATAGTTTAGAAAAATGTGTCACAGTAACAGAATAATCCTTTCTTTCCTCTTACAATAATAACAGGAGGCAATCTAACATGTCTCAGAAAATGCCAAGCATTTTTTAATGAAAAAAAGTTCAAACTTTTCTCACAACCCTACATGTTCAAAACTGTTATTTGAATTATGAACTGTACATAGAATTATACTAGAGGTGACTTCACTTTCCCAGGCAGCCTAAATCACCAAGCTTAATAATTATAATAATAACAAAAAATCTCAAGGACCAGCCTCAGTTTATTTCCGAGCCTTGACTTTCCTAAACTCCTGCACTTTGCAAGAAAGAGGTTAACTAGTTCCTGGGCTAATTTAAGAAATGCAGCTGTTTATTATTTATTTACCTTCCCCTCTGTACTGTGTGAATCTCATCACTTTAGAGTGCACAGGTATTTCTTTCAATAAAGAAAACAGTTGATGCTGAAATTGCAGCTGCTACTGACCTTCATCCTAAATTCATCAGTATTAAAGAACCACAGGCTTTACATTTTCTATCCATCACATACTCAAACCATACTTAAACAGAAACGTTTGTCAAAAGCAAAGCAAAGATTAAATAAAAAAACAACACCAAAAATAGGACAGGAGTACTACGAGAACAGTACATACTGTTAACATCTCTGAAAGCATGGACTCTGCATCAGGGAGTGTGGTGATAGGACAAGGGGTAATGGTTTTAAGGTAAAAGAGGGGAGATTTAGGTTAGATATGAGGAAGAAATTTTTCCCTGTGCGGGTGGTGAGGCAGTGGCCCAGGTTGCCCAGAGAAGCTGTGGATGCCCCATCCCTGGAGGCGTTCAAGGCCAGGCTGGATGAGGCTTTGGGCAACCTGGGCTGGTGGGAGGTGTCCCTGCCCATGGCAGGGGGGTTGGAACTGGATGGGCTTTAAGGTCCTTTCCAACCCAAACCATTCTGTGATTCTATGATTCTCTGATCTGCCAACTCCAGTTAGCCATACTTAAAAGAATAACTATAAATGATAATTATTGTAAAGTTTTGTAGTGACTCAAAAGCCCAATTTGGCACCAGA
>NW_010139414.1:6520-18822 GCF_000699245.1 Pterocles gutturalis | reverse complement strand
AAATAATTAAAATACAGAAAAATACAGTGTCCATAATCACTGTGACCAGGAAATGCTAATGGTGAGGGGTCTGAACAGGCAGTCTTCAGCTATATGAGCAAATCAGCATTTAGTCTTATTTCATTTCATTCCCTTCTGAAAACACTGTTTCATGGCACTGTGCATCCAGTGTTGGCAGCCTGTGCAGAACTCTTTCAAGTGCCCAAGTCCATCAAAGCTGCTTAGCAATCCCTGTTGGTAAGTGCAGTGCTTTAACAGTTTACTGCAGTTAAAAATAACATCTACATAGGAGAAACAAGCAAGTTCAGGGCACTTACAGAACAGAAAAGTGATAAAACTAACCTGAAAGACAGCAGCTATAAGCCTGGCATTTGAAAATATAACCTTGAAGGAACGAGGTTTCAGAAAAGAAAAGACAGGCTTTGGAGAAGCAAAAGTCTCATAACTGCAGGGACACAAAGATTCAGATGCTGTGGGATTTTTAAGTACAGATGTTAAAACATTATGTAAAAATAAATAATAATGATGATGATGATGATGATTATAGTAATAAAAAAATTAAAGCAAGACAATTGGGGTAGGTAGCTGCTTAAGATTATAATTTCTTCTGGTGCAAGCCTCAGCAAGCTGCTGTGCTCCAGATGCTGCACAGCCAAGGACAAACATAAATACAGCATCCACACCGTGCTTGGGGCTGCCCAAGACCTTCACCTGCTCTGCCCTGTGTCTTCCATGGTGTTCCTCAGAGAGCCTCACCCAGGTAGCGCTGCAGTCAGAAGAGGGGGTTCAAACAACCCCATGGGTGGCAGGAACTTCCAACTGGACTCCCTTTGCCCACACCTCGTGTTTTCCTTCTAGCAATCTTAGTTGGCAAAATGTCACAACCCAGTTAAACTGGGTGCATTTCCAAACACAGCCAGGGCTGCCCAGAGACCCAACTTCAGGTCTCAGCACGTCTCCTTTCCACCTCCCGTGGGACGAGGGAAGTGAAGAACCAGGGGCTGCTGTTCGAGAACTTGCAACGCAGTGACCCACAACACTCCTGAACCATCCCCAGGCAGGGGACAAACCTCACAGACACTGCCCTGTCTGCCCTTCCGCATCTGAAGCAGGCTCCAGAGCTTGCATACAGCGGATGTTTTCTAAATGGTAACACAGTAGAGTGGGTGAGAGCAAAAAATGGGACGAGTTGCCTACAGCAGTACAGGCTGAAGGCAAATAAAAAAAGGAAAGAGAAAAAACCAGCGCATGGGCTACCGTTCTGTTACTTTTGTTCAACAAATCTGCACTCTCCCAGCCCTCTAAGAGCCTGATTCTTGCTATTAAAGCATGTAATCTCTACCTCATTACTTTGATGTACAAAGACTTTTGCAAAAGGAACCTTTTTAGCTTGAAACATCCCGCTTTCAGTTTGTCAGAGTGCCAGCTGGGTAAACTCAGGCTCCAGAACTGGGCAAAGAAGGGAGATCTTTGTACAATAAAAAGCAACCCCATGAAGTAACACCTCAGCTGCTCTCATTCAACACAAAAAAACATATTGTTAAAATAATCCATGTAAAACACTACAAGCTTTACACAGGAAAACTTTAAAACCAACTTTACCTGGTACATAAAACAATTACAGCTTGTCGCTTCACTAATAATCTGAAGGTCTCTCTTCCATTATTGGAAACCCTAACGTGCACCTCAAACTATTTCAGATTAAAATTAAGAATACTTCCTAGTAAAAACACTTCACAGACTTTGTCATTGCAGACCTTTTGCATCAATGATATAAAATACTCATTATTGCATATCTAGATAACACTTTTTTAATTAGTGCTTCACCTCCTTTACTTACAAAAGTAAACAGCACAGCACTTCACAATTAAATATTCAGATGGTAAGGATGCATCCTTTTATACAGCAGCAGAGTAGATCAAATAATACCTTCTTTATATTCACTTCTTAAAACCTTAATTTGTTGATTTAACCATATTCCTAAAGTACCATTCATCTAGACAATCAGCTGTTATCTATTGTTACTAAACCACAGAACAGCAATTCAATGGGATATGTTGGTTTGAAAAGGAAAAGGCAGACTTTGAGAAATAGTGTGTTTTAAGAGCCAGAAGCCACTTAAATTCTTCTGACAGTTGCTCAATAAATAACTTAATTACTTACACTCTAACAGACACAAATAGAACTATTTTAAGATCGCGAATGAGAGAATGGTCTACCAGAGGCAGACCTATTCATTTTTAAGACAAAAAATAACCCATTGTTCTGCTTCAATAGCTATCATGTTTGTATTATTTTATGCTAATACTAACTGCACAAAGAACCATCAACAAACAACATCAACCATGTATCTACTAAGAATCTTGCAAGGCTAGTGATTTTTTTTTAAGAAAAACTTTTAAACGTTATTTAAACTGTGAAGTACTCAAACAAGTGAGATCACTGTCCTTCCATTTACTTCAACAACTTGGGCTGCCACAGCTCATTGGAAAATGGAAAATTTCCAGTTGTTAGACAATAGTGTCCTTTAAGCCAGTTTTCATTGACCTTTAAATCACCATCATTTGCTCTCAATAACCATTAATAAAGACAAAAGACTTATTAAAAAGGCTTCTTCTTATGGCATATCTTACTCAACTTCCACTTTAATGAAGAAGTCGCTTCTGAAAAGAGACACTGTCTTCCATTTGTAGAGCTGACCTTACCTGCTGCAAAGGAACCAAGGAAAACACTCAATTTATGGCACAGTAATAGAGAGGTTCTTAATGCAAGGCGCTGCAGTGCTAGGAGGTAACAAGTCAGAAGGCTGATGTGAAAGGGTCCAGGTTAAACTTGCCATACAAGATTGCCGGCGAGCATCCCGGCACAGAGATCACAGCACCGTGGAGGTTGGCTAGGACCGCTGGAGATCACCCAGTCCAAGCCCCCTTCCCAGGTAGGGTCAGCTGCAACAGTTATTTTGCCTTGGCTTCCCCTGAGGTAAGAATCTGGTACGGACCATGAATTTTCCCTAGTCTTCAGTACTGAGCGTTAGCAGTAAAAAGTAAACAGCTGCTCTAGTGGAGTTTGCTGCTCCTGAGATCAAATGCTTTTCAGCTGGTGCTGCACTCCGAACATACGCAGAAACCTATTCTTGCTTTCAGTGGAAATCTAGTGATTGAAAATAAGTATCCTGTACTTTAGCACATAAAGGTGGGCATAACACTCTGAAAAAGTAAAGATCTCACTTTACCACCTGCACATTTGAAGATAAACCCAAACTATTTAATCTTAGGACAAAACCAAACAAGCTTTCACATCACGAGCATTACTCTGAGCAAGAGAAGTAACAGAGAGCAAAGAAGTTATTGGACCCATTTGTAAATCCTTCCAAAATGGATTTTCTTCCTTAGAAACTTTTACTTTGCATAGAATTGAATATAGGTATAGCAAGAGTATTGTGCCCTACAATTACTAAAATAGTAGAAGATACTAAAAATAATGCAATTTGAGTTGAAAAACAAGTAATTATTCAGCCTCAGTTATTTCATAGACTATTCTTCTATCATTCACAGAAATTACATTCAAATAATTTTCTGCTTAAACTTGAATTTTAATACTTGACTCAGTTACAGATTTATTAAAACAGAAAAAAATTATGGACTTGAGTTTATTGCCTGCTAGAGCATATAGTGTCTTCCTTGGGTTCTCACAGTGAATCAGTGATCTCTCAGAGCATTATCTAAGGGAGAAACATAAAGTCTTGCTAATGTAAAATAATACATTCCAGATTCTCATACATCCACACTGCTTTTCATATTCCTGCAAGTTATATGTTGCAGTGTTTAATATGCCTGACTTACATGTGCCTCAACTCACCATTATACAGGGTAAGGGCAGGTGCAGCACAGAAACACCTGCAGGAACGGTAACTCCCCAGAGAGCAGCAGGAGACACAAAGGGACCTGCACTGGTGTTCAGAAACCTCCTGGGACTGAAAGAAGTGTCATTTCAAGCAGATGAGTCCACCAGTGCCACCCAAACTGCGTGAAGCACAGCACTGACTGCAGGATGGGGTGCCAGAGGGAAGATCCCAGCCAAGTCCTTACGCATCCACCTGCTGTTCTGCAGGTGCCAAAGGCACAGGTTCTCATTCAGCACAAACTGAAGCTTGCTTTCCTTTTTTTTAATATTTCTCAGTACATGGTTCCCTGGAGTCCATCCCTTATTTCTGCTGATTGATTTACGCCTTCCATCCACATCAATGCCTAACTCTCACTAGAAATCTCTGCTTTTTTACAACAATTACTTGCTTTGTTCAGTTTATATGTATTTGATCTATACTCCCAGCAGCCTCTCATACACCTACAGCTGTTTCCTAAAAGCCACTGGCTTTCCTGCATGAGGTTTAGTCACTTTTAACACTCATTAGCAGAAGATGTTCCTTATACAAAGCAGAACTGACTTGCAATGCCACCACTTAACTTGGAGAGTAGCGGTCAGGGTGACACATGCCTCACTAACCTTTCTCCACCCAACAGTAAATTACACTACATTAATGCTACTCTGTGATAGATCTGGTAAAGTTATTACGATCTGGTCCTGTTATGTTTGGTTTAAGTTTGTTATAACTCACACTACTGACACTTTTTATTGAACAGCGCACCTAAGTAAACAGGTTGTATAAAGCTATACGACTTCACTAAAAAGGATGGAAATGCCATGCAAGACATAAAAGGGTTCATTTCTATCCCAAAAATTTGTCTCTTGCCTTTTCCAGAAGCCTCGTTATCAGCAGGGGCATATGGATGTCTCAAAAGCAGTGTGTAAAAATCTCCCAGACTAAAAGCATCTAGCTGTAAATATAGAGAAACAGAAGATATATTAAAACACACAATCATCCCATTGTTAGCCTCTTAAAGGCTGAAAATCTTTATGCCTTTTCTTCATTTTTCATTTTCCATTTTAAGGTCTAACTATTTATCCTATCTATTTAGAAAGCTTCTAGACAGAGACAGAAAACCACAGAATACCTAAGCTACTGCAAAGTTAGAGTGATTTTGCTGGGGTTTTTCCCTCCTCTTTTGGACTTCACCAAATACAGTTACAGGGACAATTGATTTAAAAAAAAAAAAAAAACTACTATATCTCATATTGGAAATGCAGCAATGAGACAATGTTGGACTGCTGAGTAATGAGAGTATTTTGAACAGAGAAGCCGCTGAATGTGCAAGCAGGGGATTTGGGTTGTGCCAAAGGACGTGCAACAAATGTACAGAAAACGAGAGCTGGAGAAATTCCAGTGTTAGCACATCCCTAAAGGAAAACATCCTCTGGACATGGGCTGGGATATATACAGAATGAGCTAATAAAGCACTGTAATGTTTCTGAGTCACAGGTATCTGTAATACTACTGGTACTTTATTTTGCAATATCAGGAGACAGCAATTGGAATAACTGGGGACTTGGAAAAAGCTCTTTGCATACAGGCAGAGAGTAGGATTCCTCTAAGAAGAATATGCCTACGCATACATCCCTACTGCTGGTGACACCTATTTGCAAACATGCAGTAACACCATTCCTTTCTTGTTCCACTGAGATCTGAAAGTGAGCCCTTCCCCTTCCACAGCACAGCCCTAGGAAGGGAGAAAGCAGCACACAGTTTTTTTCTTAGGACTTCCCAATAAATGAACTGCAAGTGTAAATAGCACAGAGGGCGAGAGGAAAACCTGTGAATGCACTCACTTCCCATCTCTGAGAGCAGCTAACAGCTACAGAAAAGTAGCAGGTCTTCTCCCTTGAAGTGCTCCTCCGTGGGTAAATGCACCCTACTAAGCAATGCCTGCAGTGCTTCCTCTGCAGGAGCACTACCTCCTCTAGGAGGGCTTCAGAATAGCCACTTTTATAAAAACTGCAGGACTGCCATCCAAAATGCAAACAACTCTAACTTCTCAGCAACAGCATGTTCAACATAAATATTAAACAGCCATTAGTACTGGTGTCTACCATAGAAACACTCAGCAAAGAAGTCACAGCTGCTGCTGAAGTCGAGATCCATCAGCTGACTCTTGTGCAATGAACAAGACTTACTGATCGAAAGTGATTTCATTTTACCTGCTTCATAGCACCTGCACAATTGTTGTCCCCCTTCTTTGATAAAAGAGAGTCCCTTGGACGTCCCAGCACACCACAAGATAACACAAAAGTCTTCTAAAAGGACCTTCTTTCTTTTGTCAGTCTGAAAGGCTAAGCACGCCTGACACTGAAGGTGTCCACAACAGGCTCAACAAATAAGCTGGGGCTTCTCCTCCCTTCCTAACCTCTTTTTCCCAAAAACCAGACCATTTATTCTCCACAGATAAATTAGTTTCTAACTTTACTGTTTCTGGCTGTATTTGGCTGCGCTGAAAGATTTACCTCACCTCCTGCATCAAATCAGTTGCATTGCTCTAGAGAGAAGTCTAGGAATAAACTAGCATATATGTCATTGGCAGTGATGTGGTGGCCAGAGTCCTGGATCAAAATATCGGGCAACTGAGACTGACAGCAGACACATATTTATTACTCCTAAGTATGCTCCTAAAGATTGGCAGGATCTGTTCTTTCCCTGGAAGCCATTCCAAAGGATGACATTTTAAGACACTTCAGTGCAAAGCCAACATCGACATACTGAAGATCACAAACAGCAGAAAAGTTCAAGTCTCCAAGACAAAGGATTCATATCTTAAAACCAAAATTAACACTTGCTTTATGCTGGAGCCACCAGTATCAGTGCTGCATCTCACTTTACTTTGAGCACTGCCTTAAAGGACCTACATTACCAGGATCATCCACAAAGAGACTCACGCTCTCTGGATAAGAGAATCTGAAAATTCAAGTTCCTATGCCAAAGGATGATCAGATACCCGAAAAAATCTTGGACCATCCTTTGTTCATGTGGCACAAGCTGACAGTTGACTGTGTTGTCCTAAATGAGTGCCAGGGATGGTGCACAATTCCAGCCCACTGATACGCAAACTATTGTCACCTGCATGCCACCAATTAAGGGCATCCACTTAGGCATCACTAAGGAATGTACTACTTTGGGCAATCTGGACGCTTGTAGCCAGAAGGTAGTATTGTGGGCTGGCATAGAGTCAAAATCTCTCTAAAAATTCAAGAAAAAAGGAAGACATTGAAGAGTAACATGGTTATCTATTGGTCCAAGTCCTAACTGAATAATAATAAAGAGGGAGAACTTTCTGTTCTAATCTCACACAAGAGATGGTGGAAAAGTGTGAAAAATAACAGTACAAACCAAATGAGGATAGGGATGCCCTGAAAATAGCCAGGATGGTGTGAGGTAGACAAGGAAACAGAGACAGGTATGGCCAGTATGATAATTTTGGCATTCTTGCACAGAAACCACCAAGGATGGCTTTGTAGAAAGGCTCTGAGACTCCCTAGCTGTCTTCCTCAGAACGTGCTAAGAGGGGAAAGAAAATGACCCAACACTGCTGCCAAACATTTTGAGAGAGTCATGTTTTGAGTAGGGATGGCCTCATTTTCTCCTGCTCACAGCCCAGATGTACTCCTTCCAGAAAAAACACAGCAATGCACCATCAAGAGGTACAAACTGAAGTCTGAACGCCAGAAATTCCATGCTTCTGATGCGCTCTAGGACAAAGCTTCTTTTATGACCATGAGGAAAAGCCCCTAGAAGAGTACCTGCATAAGAAATCACCTGTACAGCTCGTGAGAGTAAGAAGAGGCTAACAACAGGGAAAGCTCCAACTCAGACAAGACTAAATGAAAGAATAGCTCAGAGTGTGACTTCTGCAAATACCCTCCTCCCCCTATTGCTGTTTACCTACATGTAAACACTGAGTACATACAAAAACCAGCACCACGTGGAGGATATTACATTTCACAATGCTATGCCAAGACTACATATATTATCATAGATTTTCTAACGAGGCTATTCATTATTTTATTCTAAGGTGCAAGTGTAACAAAAAGAGAAAAATTCACTCTATAACTAAATGGTGAAACTTACTGCCAATATATTACCAAAAGCCATTAATAACATGAAGAACATATTCAAGTTTTCAAAATCAAGATATAACTTTTTTTCATTCATCTATTTCTTAGAATGAGAAATTGGCTTAACGTTGACAGAGCACTCTAAGACCAAAATGAGGGCAGCTGACATCTTCTGTTCAAGATTCTCACACCTTCCCCTGCAGCAGTGTTCCTGGCTGCTGACAGACCAAGTTGGATACACCCTGGGCACAATCCAGCACAGTATGTTTCTAGAAGACAGTCGAGGAGAAGAAAGGAATTCAACACCCTCACACTGTGCCAATTCTCCTTTTCCAGCTTCTCAGAGCAGGGGAAATGTTACGTTAGGAGTATCTATTAGCCTTACTTTCAAGCCAAGGAAGCAACAGTGTGCTAAATTAAGTTTTAACTAGATGAAGGGAACAGAACAGAACAGAATCATGCCAAAAGGCAGAATTACTGGGTGTCATGAGATGTTGTGGTGCTTGAATTCAATGGAAATGTTATACAAAAAACAAGACTCAAAGCTGTCTGGAAAGTGTCAACCACTGTCGTCTTCACAAGAGACAAAAGTGAAAATGACTAAAATGTTTTTCAAAAGTGCTTGGTGAGGGGCTGTGACTGCCATCATCACTGGCCTTTTGAAGAAAGATTGTCTAAAATTAGAAGAAACGCTACAGCCATGCGAATTCTCTGTTGTCACAGAGAATTTTATGTCTTTATTGCAACACATTTTGATTTCAGAGACTGCTGGATCGTTAAGATCCAGCCCTTACAAGAGATCGGTTAAAAAACCCCCAGACTTTCTGTTTTTTCACCTCCAGATGAAAATCCTGCATAGTTTTCTGAGAAAAAATACTAGGAAAAATAATGAAATTACTGCTTTGTTATCTCTTTTAGTATAATTTCATGCTACACAATAATCAGTTTTAACTAAATGAAGATACTAAGATAATTATCCATTGCAACAATATGATTAATAAAGTGTCTAAAAAAATATATCTGTTTTGCCTGGGGAAAAAACATCTAGATGGGCTGAAAAAATCTAAGAGGGCAGTTATATTGGTGAAGAAGTCAAGCCAAATGAATCAAAACCTCCTGGTCTCAATCAAGAAAATACCATGTGTCTGTGGGTGAGACAGATAATCACGATGAAGCACCAGGAACTGAACCTTCTTGGCTCATGTGATCCAGGAGTACTTGACAGTTTTTGGCCTCCTGTAAGTCAAATCTGGTTTCTGAAGAGACTTGGATGTCAAAGGCATCCAATGGAATTAAAAAAAAAAATAAAAATCCAGACTCCAGTGAAAATAAAACCATTTAAAAAATATGAAATGTACTGCAGGATCAACCTTCTGCTGGCACACAGACTGCGGCTTCTGCTGCCAAGGTCCAAACTAACAGTTTGTAAGTTCTGTCACAGGAAATAAACATTTCCCTATTCTCGAATTCATTTTCTTTATTAAAAAGTGATGCTATCTCGCAGCTGACAATCTCAAGATGTAAACATTACTATGTCAACAAAAAAAAGAATTCACACTTGCAGGACTTGCATCCAGTGCATCTGAGCCATTGTAAATGTAAACACGTACAATAAATGTAAATAGGAACGGGAACCAACCTCAGATTTGTATGTGCTGAGTCAGTCATGCCCTTCAATGAGGAGGCAAGCCGGTATCATATCAGCACTTGCACACTGAGTATTTGACATGACAAATTACCTTCTGAAAAGTTGGTACTAAACCCTGTTAATAACGTTCTAAGTGCTCTCTAAAAAACATTAAAATATTAAAACCAAACACATTTTTAAATACTTATTAAAAGTCAGTTCAAAATGCAATCTTGCTTAGGCTTGGGGTGAATAAGAGCCTCTAGATATGCTCTGTCTAGTCAACTATGAGGAAGGAAAGCAAGAAAAACAGAGTTGAAAGAATTATTACAGAAGAAAACTTCTGTGAGAAGACTTTGCTGAACAAGATCTGCTTCTATATGTTAAAAAAAAAAAAAAAGAAAAATAACTTCAAAGCTAAGGCTGACATCCTTTGCCTTTCAAGAGACTGCATCTGTATCTTCAATATGCAGCATGAGTTTCAACAAAGCTGCTTTAAAAATGGTTTGTAGTCAGCTTGACAGAGTGTGACTGCAGGGGGAAGTTATGTCAGAGGAAGGTTGCCATGCCTGTGTGGCTGCAATAGTTACCAGGGCTTGCTTTGGTCATATTCTGTTTGAAATGGCTTTTCCTTCTAGGAATGGAAATGCATAAACAGTCACCTAACATTTTAACAACACCCAAAGTCTTCAGCGTAGCAATACTTGGCAACTTTTCCTCTTTTTTTTCGAGTTTACACAAGAACTTTAAACTCCTGGGTGTTCTCTATACAATGTAAGAAGTTGATTTTGGATTCTTAGAGGAAATTTCCATTGAACTTTCCCATATTTATTCTTTTCGGATGAAGAAAGCAGTTGAAAGAACTGTTCTATTTCAGAGATCTATTTGTGGAAATATCTTGTTTCTTGGTAAGTCAGCAAAAGTTGCCATCTGTATGTACACTCTTTGTGCAACTGAAGAATTCTTTAAGCATTTATTTTTAAAAGATGGATAGAAACTCTGCACCAAAAAGTGACCTAGTAGAGATTCTGAGTGATCACTGCAATAAAGCCACAATGCCATTACATTCCCAGCATATACCTTTAAAGCTTTCATCTGTACATGTGCAAACTCCTCCTCTGACCTAGCTGCTGGAAGAACCTCTTCCCCCATCCCCTCAACCGTGGGGAGGAACACCAGAGAGACTGGTCTTGGGAATGGTGTTTCTGTAGCTAGGTGCATGTTACAGATCTGCTATCAGATCTGTACTGTTTATTTCTATTTTTATTCATTAAACTGGTGGATTTTAAGCTGAATATTCACAGAGACTAACGCGATTCTGAGTTTTAATTTTACAAGGAAATGTAAATTATCCTGCCAAGCTTCCAACCAGTGAGCCAAGTTACTTTGCAGCTGGTTCTCTTGAGAAATTTTGCTTAATCAGACAATCAGCTGGTCAGCAATGGATGTTTATTCTATAGTTGCAAAATACTGCTTCAGGATGAATCACATCTTGCCTGAGCCACAGTGTCCTTCTAGAACTGTAAGCACATCATGTGAGCCCATATAGTCTTCTAAAAACACATACGGGAGCCACAGAAGATGATCTCATTTGATGATCCCATGAGACACTTATTTTTTAACTCGAAATTAATTTCCATTATTCCTTGCCTGAAGACAGAGGCTTCAAATTCACCTCGCAACATAAAGAAATCTAACTGAATATTAAAAAAAAAACCCACCTTATAGGTTTAAACTGAATAAGATGACGTTGCCTTGCAACTTCCAGTGTGATAACTACCATCTGCAGTAACTAGGTAATTTTTAACTCATTTACCTATATGAACAAGATCTAATAGGATCTTTGTTCAGCTATGAAATAGCAAATATTTTCTGAGCCATGGGAAGAGACGGTAATAAAAATATTCTGAAATAAAAAAAACTGAAAGAAAAACATTCATTTATCAGTAAAGACAGCATTCAGAAATGAGTCAGCATAAACCTGATACCCACAGTTCTTGCAGAAAAGATTTTTTTCTAAGGTATGATAAGAACATACATTTTTCCTGAATTGTAACAACTGAAAAAAAATCAACTAATAAAAAACATGAGAATGTATAGAGTGGATTAAATTTTTATATTTTACTCCTTTTCTCCTTCTGTATGTTAAATTAAATGGTTTCTTCCCTGTGAGTTCAGCTCACGGTGGGTGCCATTTATGAAGGATGCTGGTATATAATGCTTAATATTAAATGAGTCACATTCTAGAATATAACTTCAAACCAAATGCAGTTGACTGCCTTGCACAGTTAGTTTTGGAATTCTTTAGAAAAGGTTTTTCTTCATAAAAAGCAGATCTCTGTAACAGAGCGCAATGGAAGATCACAAAGTACGGGTGTTTCTTAAGCAGCAAAGAGTCTGTCAAAGGGGAAACTCTTTACAGTCCTTTCCTCCGAGACCTCTAATGAACACTGGCATCAGCTGGGTCCTATGTGAAGATGAGAGTAGGTAGTGAGATAATATGAACACAGCAGCTGGGATTTTTATGGGGAACGGTAAACATCCAATTTGGCAAACAGTATTTTGTTCTTAACAAAAATTTATGAGATCCTTATTAGGCAGAAGAAGATTGTACATATTTTTCAGCCATCTTTAATTAAATGAGTCATTAAAACACTTATTTGAAAGTAGTGAG